>NC_063194.1:13745120-13872620 GCF_017589495.1 Alosa alosa
GAAGTCTCCTCTGTGGGTGAGGGCATTGCCTTTAGATCACGGCCTTCAAGAATCTACCTGAAAAGTCCGATGCCACAGCTGACTTCTTGTCTCACTTCCATGGCGAGTCTGAAGGGGGGGAGTATGTGACGGTCGGACCAGCCGCCGCACAGAATGCTCGTTTAGCCTACTCTCCGCACACACACACATAGTTAATTAGTTGTCTTTGTTCATGCACATTTGAAATATTACTCGGTTACATTGTCATTCATTACGTTCTCGTATCATTCAGTTGCAATAACATTCACGATCTATGCTACAGTACAAAACACACAACATGTTTACTTTCGTTACACATTCTAAACCTTATTTACGGATTAACACATTAAGTTACTGCTGGGTGCACACTGTTTGTTTCTTATGTTTGTTATATCTACGTACACTTGTTTATTTGAGTTATCTTAAGTTACCGTGGCGGGTGGTGAGAGGCCGACGGCAAACACGTCTGGCTGAACTTCCGGGTGCTGAATCTTGGCAAAGGGCTTCTTGCGGCAATGGTGTCACGTTAAGAGTCCTCCGGAAGTAACCATTGGAAATGGACATCATGGGGGGAAAGAGGAAGCTTAATTTGGTTTTATAATTAAGTTTATCCGTTAACTATATTGTTTATGATTATTTTCATTGAAAAATTAATATTTAATTATCTTTATGCTTATGTTGAACTGGCCATAGATTTCATGTTTGAAATCTATGAAGCATGAAATAAAACATGAAATAAATGCATGATCTAACACCATCTAAATTTACACTAATCTACCATGTTTTTATATGAATCAATCTTATGTAAATCAATCACATGTAGACAATTTGTCCACAAAGTGTCCTTTCATTTCACTGTAACTTATGGGAGGATGTTTTTGTAATGGAGTGTGTTGATGTGTTGGGCTGGGATGGGGCCACAGTGATGCATCCCATTACAAAAACTACATTCTGACTCATTTTGACTTTGCAGACCAGCACACCTTTGCCAACTCTTATTAAACTTTATAATTTTAACTTTTCAAATCACAAAGGATGGAGAGGAGCCTGCACACCTTGATAAGATATACTGCAGGTGCAGCTATTTAACAAGAACAACTTAAGAGTATGAGAAAAGAAAAGTGCAACACTGCTTGCTCATGGTGCAACCAATTTATTACAGGTTTTTTTTACTACTGCTTACACATTCAAGCTCTGTGTCTTATTTTCAAAACGTTACATACAAATTCAACTGTTCACACAAAATGTGAAATGCTTCATATATCTTCATATCTCTGCAAAATTGCCTTTTAATTTATTCTAGCTTTCGGTAGGAATTAGTTCCCAAAATGAGTCAGTGCTAAGTTAAAACCACCAATAGAGGCTCACATTAACATCTCACATTAACATTTCAATCCTAAAGTCCTCAAAATACATCTGTCAACACGGTCCATGTACCATATACATATACCCACCTTATATTGAAAAGCAATCATTCCAACTTCATTTAATCTGGATGCCAATCAGGTTTTTCTGTTTTTTCAAGGATTAACTTTTATCTCACAATAACAATGAGTAATTTCACGAGATATTATTTTGTAGCAAAGGCATGACAAAATCTGTCAGTATCTGTGGCATGAAAAAATAAAAGTAATGGCATATCAAAAGAAATATACATGCTCTACCTTTTTTACTGAAGCTGTGCATGTCCAAATAGGTAAAACAATCTAATAACAATAAATGTATGTGTCTATTTTACTTTGCAATATTCTGTCCATTGTCTATGCCTTTAAGGGCCCTATCATGACATTCTAAAGTGCATCGTCACTCGTCAAAAGTCTATTCAAATTTAGTAGGATGTCCAGTTCACATTGGGAGGGGTTTTGTTATCAAAAGTGGAGCGCATGGCGTAACAAGGTGTTCCTAGGTCTTTTAATCAGTCATATGGGTGTGTTTGGGGCGTAACATCATTTTAAACCAATGAGAATGACATCTGTCATTCCCTTAACGGCGCAACGCGCAATATGTCAAATAAATGCATCGGTATTTTGGCATTCAACGGCGCATTTGAAGGAGGCTGCTTGCGAGACCATATGAAATAGTCATTCTTAAACCATGCATTAATAAAACCTAGCATAGTCTTCACGCATTTGCACTCGTCTATTATTTGAACTCATTGGCAAAGTGAAACTAACTTCACCAAGGTGTCAGTCAACGAAAACAGTTATATGCAGTTACTTTCACTATTGACTGACAATGGGTTACCATCGAAAACATAGGCTGGAAAAAGCAACACTTACCCTAATATTGCTCAAATGACTGAATAAAACAACATTTATCCTGCAGAGGAGTTGCTTATATCTCGTGACAGTGCGTCTTCAGCTGTGCTCCATACGTGTCTCTCGCCTCTCCCCTAATCACTTTTAACCGTCATTACAAATTTGCAAATGATGGTGAATAACTACTCATCATGAGATGTACAGTATTTCGTAATATCTTTATTCTAATTATGTTTCCCATTGTAATCGTGCAATTTGTAATGCTTTGCATGGACGTGGGCTGGTGTGCGTTCATGAATGATAGAAGGATGATGCGTGCACTATGCGTCAACAGTGCAATATGACTGTTGACATGCGCTCTTAAAATAGCATATGAACAACTCACCATTGACTTCTGACCAGGTTTAGGTGGTGTATGATAGCGATTTTTAGACGACTAGTCCCCTCCCTAGGTTGTTAATTGCCACACCCCTGGGCGCAATGTTTAAAAAATAAACGTGCAAAATAGCGAATTAAGCTTTGCGCGGGTGAATAACAAGCTTTACGCCATGCGCTGGAGCCCAAAATACAGCCCTAAGTCCCTCTTACCATTATAAGTGTCATTATCAGACGAATGATGATATCCTTGAAAATAAAATTCCAGCATGAAGAAACTCCTTCAATGGAGTTGTTCGTTTCCAAGAAATATAAATTTGTCTAGATACAGTCAGTGCAGCTACAGCAATCAAATGAAAAAGAAAAAGGCTTTAAGTGTCTGAGAGTATACTGCATGTTTCCTGTCCATTTCTTGGTGGAAATGAAGTGTTTTTTGCAAAACAACAGCTGCCATTTCATGGAGCACATCCTCTACCAGTATCTAAAGATCCTGTCTCTGCAGTTTGCTGCCTGAAATCTTGTCTGTATCTTGATCCTTTTCATTTCTATGAATAAGCTACCTCTTTAAACTGTAAACCATTCTACATATTACAATATAAAATTATAAAGTCTCTATCTATCTATCTATCTATCTATCTATCTATCTATGACCTCAATTAAAATGCATGAAAAAATAAACTACTTTATTATTGTGTTGAACGTAATTTTACACAAGGTGCTGCAGGGCAAGAGTGCCATCACAGACATTATGACAGTAAGAATGAGAAAGCTTGTGCTATTAAAGAAATGTGCTATAGGTGACATGAAGGAGAATCTTAGAGGGAGTATATGGTGATATTATTGAGCTATATGCATCAGCTTGCACATTTAGACCAATCTCATCACCCGCCCGATCCGTGGGTCAACCAGCAGGTGCCCGCGGGTCATAAGCCGGTCCGCGCACTTTTGCACAGTATTTAGACTGTGTACTAATATATATATATTGCAAACATACTGTGACACACTTCAGCCCTGTGAACAAAGATGCTGCAATCGCCAAAAACATTGCTAAGCAAGTTTCAAAGAATTGATTGCTGCAACAACTACAGTTAGGTTCCCTCTAATGTCACAGTAAATTAAAGACATTTAAAGAAGCACTATGAAGGTTATTCTTTCACTGTTTCTGGGTTTTTGCCGGATTTGGGCTTGCATTTTTCACTACACAGCTCCCCCTGCAACTTCGGTAGCAAGTGACTTCTACGCTAAACCCCCACTAGCTAGCGAGCTAGCCATCAAGAAACCAAGCTAAACACATACGGGGCTCAAAATAAAATGGTCCAGGAAAAACATTGTTCAAGAGACTATCAAACCACATTACAAAGACGAAGTTCACCCAAGGGTAGGCTACTCACAATTTCAACAGGAACAAAGCCAAGTCAGCGTCCGTTTTGCAGTCTTCTTCGAAACTACAATCTGATTACATTTTCGTGGCGCGATTGGATTCTTCCAATGAGTCACACGATTTACCCGGACCGGGTCCAGAAAGTTGCATATTTGCTTTTTCCGCGGAGAAGCGATAGGGGGAGACGGAGCACCCACCAAACGACCCAGAAAGTGTTGTAGAACCATCAGAATGACTCTCAACTCTCAACCTTCATTTTTGCTAAAATTGTTGCATAGTGCTTCTTTAAACCACTGTTTTGTTAAATTACAGGTAACAATAATCAATCTTGTTTGGTAGTGACAGTGTTAACTCACTGTTGAACTGCTGTTCCTGTTCACTTGGGTGGAGGCAAAGTGTTTTTGTAACTGAGTGATTCAATGTGATCGTGGGGGCCACAGTGACAAATACCATTACCAAAACCTGTTCTCATATGAGGCCCCTTGCAAATTGAAATGCCTTCATGTGATATGAACTTCACTTGAACCGGATACTATTAATGGCAACTGACTACATTATAGTGTGTAAATATGGTCAAAAACTGTTTGAAAACAAGGGACAAGTACAACTGTACAAGCTGAAACAGAACATGTATGGATTAAAACTACAATTCAGGAGTTACAAGTGGTTAGTTAATTATATTTTTTGAGCTTATCAGAAGTGAGGACTTTAATAGTTTGTTCATCATTAGTGATTTCTTGTTCAATGTATCATCAGTAAAGCATTTGTTCACACAGTTACAAATGGTTTGTTCATAAATAAGCCTATCCAAAAAATATATTTGTAAGTACATGATTTTTACTTAATAAATAATGAGACAACCACTTATAAATGAAATAATTTTCCCAAACCAGTTGCAAACTATTCCAAAATGCTTTGTTCATCATTTGTAAAGCATTGCTCCTATGTTAATTCTCATAAATAAAGTATTTGTACACACAGTTATAAAAGGTTTGTTCATACTAAATAAGCCTATATCTAAAATATGTTTATAAATTATTGTTAATACTAAATGATGCAATAATATTTTGTTGATGAAGTAATATTTTCATTATTTAACACTTGTTACATACACATGCACTGATGATTACCGTAAAACTTCAAATAATAGCCGAGTCTCAAACTGACGCCTGTCTCTTTTAACGGAGTGTCTATTCGTACCCCTGGTACGAATAGCCTTGGCCACACAACTGGGCTATTCACACCCTGTTACATAACAACAAAAACATGTTGCTCGCGTGCCCAAAAAACATCAAGTACAGCTCGCTGCAGCCTGCGGGAAGGTGAGGCTTGACATCAAGCCCCGCCCACATCCAACTCAGCCATGTTTTCTTTGCCTACGTCACTCCCCATACGCTTTGGCTTTAGGCCTACTGCCGCTGCCCGGTAGCGAATTATATAGTATATTGTTTCGTATTACATGATAGAAACTGATGATTTAGGCTAAACACAAATTACATTTCATGCAACAACAGTGAATTTTTCATGTAGGCCTAGGCTAGTTACTGTAATTGGGTTCGTGTAGGCCTACTTTTTCATTCATTTGATTTCCGGTTTTGAAACAATAACCATGCACATTCACAAAAATTTGTCATTTTAAATATTGATGACAATGTGTTCAAACGGAAAACGAGCCATATTTCATTTAATTTAGCCCTCAAAAGTAGAATGGTGTGTTGTTTCATTATCATGGACTATCAGTTTAACAGCAAGAATTCTCCATTACAACCAAATAGCCTACAAAGGGGCGATTTTGCTTTATAGAGTGGTGAAGTCCCGCCCCTTCCGTTTGCCTCCATGGGACCTATCTTTCAAAAAAATTTGAACGGCAGTCTATGGCGAAAAATAAATTATTTTCTGGTCCCGGTTGACTTGTGCCTTGAATTACCCATATGATGTTTGTCAATTTTAAAGACAATTTTTCATGTAAAGACATTTGCAGTTTGTTTCGTAACTATTGAATTACAACATTGTGAAAGATCGTAATTCCAACGACTACAAACCCATCAGTCGCGCTAGTGACGTTAGCTCATTCACAGCCACACTAGATTGTACAAGCATACCAGCAACAGGTCTTAATTGGGCTTTCCTTGCCGAAGAAAACCATGAGTCAGAGGATTAAACACATCAGGTAAGTTGTATTCGTCCATAGACTGTACATTACATACTCTTAAGTGACATAGCAGGCAGCAAGATGCAACCGTTAACTAGCATAACAGCTCTTATCGTTTCATTACGTTGGTGACATACATCGTTCGAGACGAGAGATGTAGTCCACTCAGTGGATTCGCACAAAACCAACATAACTTTTGAAGTCTATCGAATAACAGTACTTTCTTGACGTGAAAATTTATCTTTTAAATTCACACACATCATATGTGAAATTTGTGGCACAATTCAAACTGGAACAAAAAATAATTGTTATCTCTCCATTAACTCCCGTTCATAATTTTTTGAAAGATAGGTCCCATGGACCGGAAGTAGAAGGGGCGGGACTTCACCACTCTATTAACAACAGGTGAACCAGAAACATGCATTGTGTAACGTTAACCGGTTAGATCAAGCTAGACATCCTCATCTCAAATACAGGCTACTGCCCAGATAGCAAGCAGCTATCGGACCACCGGTAGATAAGCTACTTGTCAGCAACCCGCGATGGTAACGTTAGGCCACCGGCAGTCCGCCGTATCTGAGGCTCGTTAGCCCAGCGGACCGCGGTAGAACCGATGTGCAAAAACTCAGCGGTCCGCCGGCGACAGCGAAACCGGTGGGCCGTCGCCAGCCTCTTGCCATCTGGGTTGTTAACTTTGCTGGCTAGCTAGCCAGCTAGCTAGTTCCTATCTGACGAACGAGTAGCTAGTGTGACAACAGCGTTCTTATGGAAACGTTGGTGCTGTTGCGAGTTGCTGCACTGGTTTGAATCCACAGTTTACGTGTTGAATTACACAATAAAACGTGTTTTGCAGTAAGTTTCTGGTTTGTAGAATGTAGCACTAGCAGCTTGCCCAGTCTCGTTGCGAGTCCTGGCTCTCTCTGCCGACTGCCTCCCTCCCTCTCGCCGCCAGAAATTTTAAACTGCGTGACGTAATACAAAAAAACATGGCTGACTTGGATGTGGGCTGGGCTTGATGTCTGCAGCGAGAGGCTCCTCAAAAACATGGCCGACATTCGTTTTTTTCGTCATTAGAAAGTGAAGAATTCTGAACGGTTTCAGCACTAATATCTGTTCAAATTAAATATGAGATGGAAAAGTTGTGTTTTATTTTCATAATCTTTGTTCAGTGAACACATACAACCGTCAGTTTGTTAGCTAACAGAAATTTTGTGAATATGACGTTCAGGCCTATAAACTATAAGTTTACCTGCAAACCACCCCTCTTTGTGGAAGCAGGTAGTGCAATGGTCAAGGTAAGGGCTGGCATGCAGGAGACCCGGGTTCAAATCCCATGTGATGTGTTTTGGCAGAGTGAGTGTGCATGTGTACCAACGTCTAGAGAAAAGGCGCGCAATTTGAACAAGAAATCGGTTCTCAAACGGAAGTTTTGATTGCAACAATTAGCTAGTTCTTGCACCAGGGTGTAAATAGCATGCAGTACTATAAACACCAGGCTACGAATAGCATCCACTTCTAACTGTACATTGATGCAAATAGCATACCTTATTCAGAGTGTCTATTACACAGCTGAGCTATTCACACTCTGTTATGTAACAACAAAAAAAAACATGTTGCTTGTTTTAAAAAAAAAAAATATATATATATATATTATTACATTGTGTGATTAATATGCCAGATTAAATGCACAGGGGTGCAAATAACATACACTGATATTTGTACCAGACGGGGTACTAATAGGACACATTGCTATGTGCGCCGGGGTACGAATAGCATACATTGATATTTGTACCAGACGGGGTACTAATAGGACACATTCCTGTGTGCACCGGGGTACGAATAGAATTCACTTCTTATTGCACCAGGGTACGAATAGCATACACTGCTAATTGTACCAGGGGTGCAAATAGCCTTACCCCTCTTTTAAACGCCTGGCGAGGTTACAGCTTTGGGTTAAAGGCCGGGCTCCAATAGAGGCCTGGTCTGTTTTTTAGCTTCGGGTTGTATTTAATCGTCTAAATCAATTCACACCAAAGATTTGCAATGACACAAAACCGTTGCAGAAAGGAGTTGCAGCGGTGTGAATTAGATGTTGCACGTCGTTGCAAGCTATCACAAAACATTCACCACGTCTGGTCACAGTTGTAAGGTTTTAGAATGTTGCATCAAGTTGCTGGTTTATAAAATGTTGCAGCTCATCTTGTCGCGAATCTTTGGTGTGATTTGGGCTTAAGCATGGTGCAGTCTGTGCATGTTATGAGATGGCATTAAAAGACTGCGTTGGGGAAAAGCTAAAGTTCCAAATTGTATAACTTTTTTTAATATGAACTATGCCCATATGTCCGACTTCGTCATCGTTCAATTCATCCCTTGTATTTAAAATTTGCGGATAGGCCGATGGTAGCCTAAGCTTCTTTTTATGCTGGCAACAAAACAAAAGGGTTCGCGAACATTATTCTTTATTCTAAATGCGCACTGCCATGGCAATAACGAGAAAGAAGTCAGAAAAGGAATTTACCTTAGGTTAATGATGTAAAGTCAAGTGCGCTTCTATGGGTCTGGTGTGTGCAAGCGCAGTTTTTATTGATGAGTCGGTGGCAAGTGCTGCGTAGTTGCAGTGGAATGTGGCTGCCCAGGGCATTATAAAACTTCTCACTCTTAGGCCTACTCATACATGGCGCTGAAATTGCGTATTTAGCTGTCTAAATTCGAATCATATGCTGGGGGAGAAATCGTCGGACATCCATGATTTTGTTATTCAGCACCCCTGGTCAAAAATATGTTTCCGCGCACCTGGAAGTAGGCTATGATTTGAAATGTAGACGGTTGTCAAATATGCCAAATAAAATACGGATACTATAATTCATGATTAACTCGAGTTACAAGTGGTTAGTTAATGATATCTTGTGAGCTTATCTAAAGTGAGAGCTTTCTATGCCTTGCAACATATTTTCAAATGAGTTGTAAAAATTACATTCACATTCATTCATTTAGCAGACAAGCGATGTATACATGTCAATTAAATTGAAGGCCATTGACACAACAGTGAAAGCTGAGAATAGAAACCCCAACTTTTCAGGCTACTGCATGCTAGTCCAGCTCCTTATCCACTACACTTCCTTGACCCAGATAGAAACACCTACAACCATGCAAGAGTTTTTGTTTTCTTCTACTACACACTGTTAAGCATTTATGAAACATCTGTAAACTATTATTAAATGCTGTATTCTTCGTTTGTAAAGCATCATTCCTTAATTCTCATCTGTAAATCATGTTTACACACAGTTAAAAATGGTTTGTTCATAGTAAACACACATATCTATATTATATTTTTGAATTAACTGTTGTAATACCATTGGGCAGAGGTAGTGTAGTGGATAAGGGGCCGGGCTAGCATGCAGTAACCCATAAAATTGGGGGTTCAAGCCCTGGCGTCCATCAACGTGGCCTTGCCCTTTAATTTCATTGATATGTGTAAGTCGCTTTGGTTAATCATGAATTATAGTATTAGGAAGTGGTTTATAAAATATGTATCCTCACCCTGACTAATCATTAGTGCATGTAACAACTGTTAAATAATTGAAATATTACTTCATCAAAAACATATTATTACATCATTGTATTAACAATAATGTATAAACATATTTTCGATATAGGCTTATTTACGATGAACAAAACCATTTATAACTGTGTTAACAAATGCTTTACTGATGATAAATTATGTATGAACAAGAAATTACTAATGATGAACAAACCAATAACTAATAAGTAACAAAGGCTTAATAAATGATGAATTGTGTGTGGTTATAAAGTGTTACCTAAATCTTTAAATACTCTTCAAATGAATAGATGCATTGTTAAAAAGTCAAGACTAGGTAGATGCACTACTAAAGCCCTCTCTTTTCAATAGACTTTACAACATGCAGAACAGAATGGATGGCTGGCTCAGAAATAAAACATGATCTATACAGTGGTTCCTTTCACCTGTCAACATCTGACCCATTCAATTTGCAATATTAAATTGCCACCTAAATTGACACATATTGGCCATACTAATTAATGAAGAAAATGTCAGTGAACTGTTGTCACTTTTGACACAGATGGGAGGGAGGATGTTTTGGTAACTGAGTGTGTCAGTGTGTTATGGGTGGTTGGGGCCACAGTGATACATACCATTACAAAAACTGCATTCTGAATAAAACTTAATTTTGCTGGATGACTGATACACTTGCTAATTACACAATTTATAGATAATTTAAAGATAATTATAATACAGTGCCCTCCAGAATTGTTGGCACCCCCGGTGAAGTCGACTAAAAAACAAGCATAAAAAATCATCTTTTGGTGAAATATTTATTTCTTTTTGAGCTATTTTTGTTTCTCAGAATGTGCTTCCCTTCAAGGTTCTCATTGATTTCATTGTGAGAAACAAGAAAAGTATAAGTAAGTATAAGTATATATACTCTTCCCATCCGTGAATTAGTGAAACACACACAGCACACCGTGAACACACAATGAGATGAAGCACACACTAATCCCGGCACAGTGAGCTGCCTGCATCAACAGCGGCGCGCAGGGAGCAGTGAGGGGTTAGGTGCCTTGCTCAAGGGCACTTCAGCCGTTCCTACTGGTCAGGGTTCGAACCAGCAACCCTCCGGTTACAGGTCCGAAGTGCTAACCAGTAGGCCACGGCTGCCCCCTAGAAAAGATGATTTTTGGACATGTTTTCAGTCAACTTGGCCAACCAATTGTCATGCAGCATCGCTAACGCTGCTCCACCATGTTTATAGTACCACCAGCATTGAGGGTTGCTATGCACGTTTAAGCAGAGGTTCGTCAGTGTGTTTATACTTAAGTAATGGTAAGTGCATAGAACTTGAATGAAGAAATACTGTATACTTGCAAGATATTAAGTTAAGTTATGCATTGGTTTAATGAAGAACCTTCAACACCATTGGTAGACATTGTGCAAACTCTCTATGAAATGTTGGATCCATGTTACCCTGATCTTTCTTCGTGATAAACTGTGCGAAGTTAGATGAAGATCCTTCAACCCCCTTTGGGAGCAGTAACGGATGTAACCACATGCATATGCTTAAGCTAGAAACAAGGCTCAATATTGTGAGGCTAGCCTACAAGAAACATTTTGTACGTTACTATTACTATTATCATTTTCACCAATTTTGGTTGGTTAAACATTGTATTGGAAAACATTTTCCATTGAATGTTAAATAACTACCACATCAAATTGTGATAAAATAAAAATATAACCTTAAAAATTAAATTATATCTTTAAAAATGTTTTGATGGTCACTGCCAGAGGATTTGTTGCAGAGACTGTTTTTTAAATGAGGGCACAGCAAGGAGAGACGTGAAAATCAGACAATAGACAGACGGTAGAAAATAGTCAGAAGACAGGCAATAGCTTTACTGCCACCATGGCTTGTGCATTACGTTTCTGTTCCGTGACTGCTGCATTGTGGTTTCATGTGAACATTCATATCAGAAATATCTCTGATGCGACGCTGCCAGTTGGCCAGTTGTTGACAGTTTGACAGATTTTGAAGTAGAGTAATTCAGTTCACATACACACACACACACGCACACACACACACACACACAGAGAAAGAAACTGACCTTGACTTGAACCCCTTGATGAAATTGGTCTAGAGGGGCCACAGACAGGCAAACAGATGGTTGCACTGTAAAACGGAAGGGTTTATTTCAGGGTGTTTTCTCTGAACATGAATGTGCAGGTGTTTCCTGATGTCACTGGAGCTACACATCCATCAGCGGTGTGACATTTGGGGACGTTTGTGGATTATGAAAATCCAAATTCCAGTTATGGCCATCCACCTTTTTAAACCAGGACATTTTCCTGATGTGTATTCAAATGTTAAAATTACACAGTTACACAGTCACCTAAATAGTAACTATACATTGTAATGGCAATTATTAGTATAATACTGTAACTCATATGAGTGGCAGACTCAGACAGATTCAAGCAGAGGATGAGGGCAAAAAAGTAAAAATAGCATCAACTGCACCACATTCCATGCAATAGATGGTGAAACTGAGTCTAAGCAGTTAATTTGGGTTATTTCCTGTCATCTTGTTCTTGCTAAGTAGTCAGCAACAAAATATAACTCTACTATTACTACTCTTATCATTTGTCTGTCAGACTGTGTATGTGTGTGTATGTGTCCGCTTGTGTTCTTTTCTTCAAACGTAAAGGTAAAGTGGAGAGTCACCATATCTTGGTGCTCCAACATGATCATTTGGATCTTGATGCTAGAAGTTGGTTGGAATTTCTGTAACACTGAGAGACAGGGTTGAGGGTCTGCAGCCATCTGACTGCTCTTGTAATTTTTACTTATTGAGATCAAAGAATATTAATAGAAATTTAGAGCTGTAGCCTTGGGCACCCTGGCAATATCTGATGGGTACATTGGAAAATAAAAACAGGTACAGTGCAGATGAGATTACTTTCACATATCCATTGCAAGATAAAAATGCAGAAAAATCTAATTTGGTGGTACCCCTAGACTGCCATCATTCAAATACTTTCCTAGAGAAAGACTGAAGGCAGTGGATCTTTCTTTCACTGTTTCACTTACAAAATAAAACAACATAATAGTAAAAAAATTAACTTTGCAATATCAACAATCAATAATGAAAATAAATAAATACCATATATACACAAACCATAACTCATAAGATTAATTAAGTGTAAGCTGAAGAGATATTCTTTAGATCCCTCTTGAAAGACCCATAACTATCGCAGGAACACTGGGCAACTCATTCCACCATCAAATAACCACTGAGAAAAAGAGTTTTGAATTTGACCTAGCGTTTATGGCTGGTTGACACAACAGACAGGGAGCGGATCCAGTAAGTGTCCTACAGGCCAAGGTGAGAGATTTAAATTTATCTTGCCACTATAGGAAGTCAATGATTTAAAAACCAGGCATTCTGCAGCATTCTGAATCAATTGTAACAATCTCACTACACAAGCAGACAGGCCCAGCCAATAGTGAGTTACTGTAGTCCAGTTTAGAGATAGTCATGGTCTGTTGTTGAGTAGACATGATTTTGTAATTGAGGTTACATGCTCAGAGAAGTTACTGTAAGAGTCACTGAAGATAAGTCAAACTGGATGTTAATCTGTTAGGGAATAGCTGAAGCAGCTGGTGAAGCACACACTAATCCCAACACAGTGAGCTGCCTGCTACAGCGGCACTCGGGGAGCAGTGAGGGGTTAGGTGCCTTGCTATCAAGGCTGTAGGCTATCAAGGGCACTTCAGCCATTCCTACTGGTCGGGGTTCGAACCGGCAACCCTCCGGTTACAAGTCTGAGGCGCTAACCAGTAGGCCACGGTTGCCCCAAAGAGAGGGTACTGCATTGGCAGTACTATTAGAACTTCAAGGTTCCCATCCTGAATTGCTAAGTATGGTCCATGGGACCTTTTTCCATTGGAAGGGCACACTTAGAGAATGGCAGACCATTGTAAGGATCGTATATAGGGGACAAACCACATCATGTTTTCTCTATGAATTTATGCAGTCCCATTCACATTGCAACATATGCATGAACTATCCATAATGACTCTGTACTAGATAGATTAAATACTATTTATACTATTTATCTATGAACTGGTATTTCTATTATTTATGAATGTAGCCTATTGCCTAATTTCCTAGGGGTACAGTAGATCTATGGACTCTGTAGGCTATCGCGCCAAATGCGTCAGCAGGGATGGCCAGTACCATGGACAGCGCCTCCGAAAACATAGCTTGGACTACTAACAATATATGAATACGATAAATTAATATGGTGTGATACTAATGCACATAGTTATTTTATTGAGATCGACAAATACAATTCCCTCACACTGAATAATTCATTACCAGTTTCTTTTGAGTGATTACACTGTTAAAATTAGGCTACTTTCTTTATGCTAATTAAAGATGCGTTTTTGAGCGAGGAGCTAAGCAGACAAACCACTGTGACTATTTCGACTACTGGGGGAAAGGAACTCATGTGACGGTATCTAACAGTAAGTGTGTGCTCGAATTTATTTCAATATTAGATTAAGTGAATATTTAATGTAATATGGTTCCTTATTATGTATCAATGTGTGGAGAAAAGAGGGGTTGTAATATTTGATGGGTAGGTAAGGTGCGAAATCTAGTCATAGGCCTACAGTGCTGTGGCAGATTAGGTCTAAAAGCTCCTTCAACAGGTCGGGGTTTGTGTACAATGAATGTTCTAGTCTTTGTCACTGTGACTGGGCTTTTGACTATTGGGGAAAAGGCACAATGGTCACAGTTTCAAACGGTAAGATATTTTTAACCAGTTAATCTACTCATTGGAACCTGTGATAGCGCTCACTTTATGATTTGTATCAAATTCTAAATAGGATCTGTTTTGGATGCAGCATTGAGATGTCAACCTTGTGTCGTAATTTATTCTAGGAAAGTTGCAGTTAGAGACTGCAGCGTGTTTGATAAGTGAAGGACATCGTCAATTTGGTGTTTTCTGGTGCTCTAATCTGTTGGTTTAGACAATTCGATTTAGCTAACAATACATGAAATGTAACCGTCGGTGCAAATAGCATTAATTATGAGTAAAGTAGGACAATGAGAAACGTATTTATGCTGTAACGTTGTAGGCTAAGCTAGCTGACATCTTTTTTAGGTTACAACGTGCAAGGGAAATAAGGCTGGTCAATAACCTTTACTCAGATAATAGATAATCAGTGGGATCAGAATCATTTATTCTAATGTGGGGCGAATTATCACTGTCATCTAGTCTACTCGTTTAATTGACAAGAAAGGCTATATTATATAGGGATCTATATTAATTAAGTGATTGCATGACTACGGAGCCATTGCAAGAAATTTCTGTATTTCGAGAAAATGTGAGCTAATCTTAGTAAATTGTGTGCTCATTTTACTAAATTGTGGTCTCATTTTACTACATTGTGGTCTCATTTTATTAGATTGTGCGCTCAATTTAGTAAATCATCATCACATTTTACTATATTGTCCTCTCAATTTATTAAATTGTGCGCACATTTTACTAAATTGTGCGCTCATTTTACAAAAATTAAAATGAGTGCACAAATTAGTCAAATGTGTGCACAATCTACTAAATTGAGAGCACAATATGCTACAATGACACTATATAGTAAAACGAGCGCCAGATTTAATCAAATGAGCATACAATTTAGTAAATTGAGTGGACATTTTCTGGATATGCACCAGAAAAATATCTTGCAATGATCCCTCCAGGGTTCTGTATATTACTTGTTTTTTCACTTTGGTTTTACTGCACTTTATAAGGAGATTGGGAGGTATCATTGAAAGATTTTTGATATATCAAGATAATGGGGGCTCGTTTTAATTATTTAGTGCCCACATTTTACTCACAAGAGAGGCAGCACAACCGTTTCGTAAAAAGCTGGAAAGTTATTTACTCAATAGACATTCTCCTTGTTCAATAAGTCATGAGCCAAACATTTTTATAGACTTTGAAGTCCATACACACACTTATCCTGACAGCCTGTGAAACTCAGGGTTAAGCAATTTGTCCAGTTCTTAGGGTTCGATTCTGTGAATATTAGGTTGTAGCATCTTGCCTACCTATACCAACTATGTTTGAAAAGAGGTATTGTTTGTGTATTAACAATGACTTGCTTCTGACTTACTGATCAAGGGGAACTTTGTATGTGTGGAGAATAGTAGCCCAAGTCGGTTTGGTGTTCTGGCCTAGTTCCTGTGAATAAAATATGGTAACAAAATCATTAAAACGAGCACTCGATAGATTCAAGTTTGGTCAAAGCACAAATTAGGTCAGAGCTCTGTGACTTTGTAACAGATTTGTATAGAAAAAGATGCTTTGCTTATCCCTGCATCTGCATGTTGGTCAATTGACAAAGTCTGTGTCTGAAATATTAATCTTTTAGATGGCCTCCTGTTAACATGTTCGTAATTTTGTTAATGACATACATTTAATTTAAGTAGACAAACAGTATGCCATTACTCTGGCTATCCTTTTTTTAAACTGTTATAAAAACTGTGTTGAGGTTTCAGTTTATGATGTTAAATTCAATAATTTATTGTTCTAGGTGCTGTAGCTGCACCCACCGTGTTTCCTCTGGCTCAATGTGAGCCAGGTTCTGATGGGTCCATGATATATGCTTGCATGGCCACTGATTTTTTCCCGGAGTCTGCAACATTCCATTGGACAAAAAATGGTCAGAATGTTTTGGATGCTGTCCAGTATCCTGCAGTTAAGCAGAAAACTGGAGACAAATACTCCAAAGTTAGTCAGATTAACGTCAACATTACTGGCATGGACAAGCAAGAGATCAAATGTACTGTGGAAACAATCCGTTCAAACAATCAATCAGTTACTTTACCAGTTAAAGGTAGACATCCAATACTTGTTTTCATATATCATATTTCTGTGCTTTGCCATTTTTGTTGTATTATGTGTTGACCAAGACAAATAGGAGTCTGTCTCAAATGATATCCTAATTGTGGAAAAAACAAATATTTTCAGCTTCCCCCAGGTCACCAACTGTGAGCTTGCTGCCAGTATTCACCTTTGAAAGCCAGAATGTCTTGTGTGTCATTGAAAACTTTTACCCCAAATCGCTGACAGTGACATGGAAAGAGGATAACGTTAAGATTGAACGTGAGGTGCCACTGTTTATTCAGCAAGACTCCAGTGGTTACTATACAGCACAGAGCTTTCTGAAGCTAAACAAAACTACACAGGGCAACAATAAAATGCACACTTGTGAAGTATCTCATATGGGCGACACCTTCACCAAAACAAAAAGATTGGAAGGTAAAGACACATGCACCCACACGCACACACACACACACACACACACACACATACACACACACACACACACACACACACAACACACACACACACACATACACACTTTACACATTATTTTGTTCTCTCTTTTTTTCTCCCAGGCCAGCTCTCAGTGAAGCTAACTCCTCCATCATCAAGAGACATTTTCCTCAATAATAAAGTAGAGCTGAAGTGTATCACCACTGGTACAGACTCAGGAGCTGTAAATGATGCTGCATTCAAATGGAAGGTGGGAGGAAACGATCAGAGTAGCAGCGCTACAGTGGAAAAAGACCAACTGGAAAATGGTCAGTCAAGGCAGATCAGCAAATTAAAGGTGGATGTAAATGAGTGGTTCTCTGGAAAAGAGATTGAGTGCCGCGTGTTCGATAAGGGCGGTGAGGAGGTGGGCAACCCGCTGAAAAGAATAATCAAAAAAGGTAGTGAGACTTTTGTCCCTTTTACATTTTTACCCTTTTACCCTTTTACAGAGTTAATTTCCATAACACAACGCCCAAGTTTAGGCCTAGGATACAATGAAAGACAGACCTAAGCATGTCATTAGCATTTTGTAATGACTTTTATCTTTGTCATATAACTGTAATATTGGCCATATGATGACACATATACCTCATATGATGGGATTATATAAACCAGTAGTTCTCAAACTTTTCACAATGAGTACCATCTCACAATTGGCTCTCCAAGTACCACCATTAGGCCTTTGACTGGCATTAAATGAATTACAGTAGCATAGTCCAATTTAACTACATATTTTAAATTGTAATAGCCTACTTTGCTTTATTTTATCAAGGAAGAAAAACTAGTTTAAATTTAAATTCAGTGATTGGGTGTTTAAGGATTGTTTAATTATATATTTTGATGTAATTTGAAGTGAGGCTTTTTCATAAAGACAAACTAATCTCAGAGACTCCCGGAGTACCACTAGAGAGAATCCGTGGACCACCAGTGGTACGCGTACCACAGTTTGCAAACCACTTATATAAACAATACAATATGTTTTTCCTAACCAGCATACAAGTATAAAAAGCCTAAGAAGAGTTCAAGAAGACTTCATCAACCACTATGGTAGCCTTGCTTCTTGTATACAGCAGTCTGATCATCAGTGCTTGTATCTTCATTTATTAGGTGGAGCAGCTCCTAAAGTGCTTATCTACACCCTCCCTGAGGCCAGTGACCCAAATCATGATTCTGTGGTGTGTGAGGTCAGGGGCTCTTCTCTAGGAGATGTGTACATCATGTGGAAGGTGGACGGAGGAGACTTTCAGGAGGGAAACACAGGCATTGTGGAACAACAGGATGGCAACATGTCGCATGTCAGCATACTGACTGTCAAAAAGGATTCAGCAACAAGAAAGTTCACCTGCGCTGTCAAGCATGGTAACATGGGAAAAAACACTTCTCCGAAAATTGTGGACTACTCAAAAAGTAAATACCAAGAATGTCCTGTCTGTGAGTAGTAATCTCTCAAGCAAACTCACGTGAACCCTCCAGCATGCTGTTCTATTCAAAAAAATCTAAAAATAAAAAACAGACATTGTTTGGGGTATTGATTCACCAATGGGTTGCTTGAGACATTGTATCTGTTTTGTTGTGATAAATGTTGTATTTTGTTGATGTTATGTTCTTGTCCCTTGTCCAATGTCTGCTCATCATGTTTGCAAGTCTCAGTAATGTGTTGTGTTCTCATGTTTTTTTTATCGTGACTTTCTGCATTGTCATATCTGTGGTGTCATGTTTTGATATTGAATGCTTAGTGTCTTTGTCTTCTGTGTGCTGTCTTGTGATTAAAGCATCAAATAAATTCATACCACTGCATTTTATCACAGCAGAAGTTTGTCAGTTGTGAAATATAGCATGTCATATTATATTTCCCTTGTAATGTAGATAAGGAATACAGTAACATCTTCCTATACCAAGTAGACAGATACATAATCTAGATAAAACTAGTAGCCTATGCAACTCGACAGTTATTTAAACTGAACATACATATTTAATTTGAAATCGACATCTGCTACCCAATACAAAACCAGCACAGGAAAACTTTCCTGTTATATTATGCTATATGGTAATACCATAGTATGCCATTCTGAGAAAAAGGTTACACATTTTCCAAAGTAAACCAACCACTTGCCAGAGAGTGTATGCTGTTGTGAGTGACATGAGAATGAGAGGCATCAGTGATGTCTGGTGTTGCCCACAGGTGAGCCTGGGGTGGTTGATGAAGATGTCCTGCACTGCACGAAGAGTGAGGATGAGGAGGAGGACGAGTACAGCAGCATGTGGTCCACCACCACCTCCTTCATATTTCTCTTCCTCTTCTCTCTGGTCTACAGTGCTATCCTCAGTCTTGTCAAGGTATCAGTGCAACAATTGTACCATGGATCAGACCATCTTTTACTAAAATGATTTGAGTGTAGAGGACTGCTTGAAACTTCAAATGCTTTGCAACACTGGAAGATCTGAGACATTAAGACACTAATGAAGGAAGGAAATAAATGTGAGTGGGGACAATATGAATAAAAATAACAATTAATAAAGACAACAAATAAAGGAAACATTGTCAACATTGCTAAATAGAGTAGTTGTAGTAGTGTGCACATCCCCACCGGTGAGGTGCAGGGCAAATGGAACTAGAACTCAAAAGGAATGAAATGCCCGCACCCTGTTAAAATTCCCATACGTTTGCAACGTTTAGACCCGGCTGGGTCTTCTTCAGGCATTTAATAAATGTTCCTCAGTTGCAGCACTTAATAAATGTATGGGAGTTTTAGCTCTTAGTTTCATTCCTTTTGTGAACATTGCTGAATAACCTTTAGAATGCTTTGTCCGAATGATGGCCACATCAAAAGGATCATGCTACAGTATTAGTTGTCTTTTGTCATTACATGATAAAGATTCTCAAGCAGTGTTTTTCCCTTTACTTCCAGATAAAACACTGACAAAAATGAACAGGAGAGAGGGGAACGGTCATCATACTTTTGTGCAGTTTCTATTTCTATATATTGTTTAAAAATGTTATTGTCTAAATCTCTTTCTCTTTGTGTGTACTTCTTACAGAATTACAGAAATGTTTCCATTTTTGTTTTTATCTTATCACTGTATAAGCAAAGAAAAAGATTAATCACTGATTATTTTTGTGCTTGATTGTTTTATCAGCATTTTCAGGTTTATTGAAAATACAGGAGTATTTTACATATGTATAAATACAGCTTAACTGCAGTATTTTCCCCATGTAGCAAAGTACTGTGCTACATATGCTATTAAAAGCTATTTTATCATTGTAAATGTTACATGCCAAATATAAATGTTAAACGTAATTGTAAAACACACAAAGTATTCGAAAGCAAATGATGGCTATCTAGACCAGTTAATCCCAGAGGGTTTGTTTATTCTTTCAGTTGTACAGAAATAAACACATGTCAATTTGCTCTTCCCCTTTCTGAATTCCTCAAAAGTGTCACACCTGCAGCACTTGGGCTGCAAAACAACTCCGAAGAGACTCAAGAGAATTCTTGACCAAGCACACTTCCTCTCTGCCACTTGATAACACTGCATGGCATATTGAGTGATATGTTATATTAAGAACAACATGTAGCAGCATCACAATTAACATACAAATTATGTTATTTGTTAGAAAGTCCAAAGAATTCCAAGGACATTTAATGTTGAATCTCCTTCTGTCTTTCTCTCTCTGTTTCATACTTTCTTAGATAGATAGATTAATCAATAGATAGATAGATAGATAGATGCATATAGAGCAGATGTATACACAGGTATACACACATACTGACATACTGCACACTCTTAGTGAGGTAGTGCACACAAGTGTTTGGCCTTATAGAGAATATAAGGTTGGCTATGGCTTTAAAACATATTTTTGTACAAAATTTGAGAATTTTATGAATATAACAATCATTGAGCAAGTGAGGGGAGAGCATGTAAAACTTTTACACACTGCTAGCTGAAGCATAGATTAGCTTGTTATTGATGCGCAGAAGCCTCTCTTTATATTGTATTGTAAGTCCTTGTTTAGTTTAGCTTTACAAGTTCTTGTTGAGTTCGTTCTGACTCTGCTTTGCATGTTGTCCATGCATCAGTCCTAGTGTCCCAGGGGGCTCTGTGAAGACTTTTGAAGACATGCAAATGTGTCACAACCGAAAATCCTTGAGTTGAGGTGTGAACATGAAATGCTTTTTTGCATGAACTCTTCTCTCTCTCTCTCTCTCTCTCTCTCTCTCTCTCTCTCTCTCTCTCTCTCTCTCTCACACACACACACACACACACACACACACACACACACACACACATACAGTATTTGCCTCTTTAATTTAAGAAGTTTACTATAGAAAAGAGAGTAGTTTATTTCCTCCTTGTCTCCCAATCCCCATGGCTCCTTACCTATGCAGAGTTCAGAGGTCAATCAAGAAGATGGCGAAAGAAGCAGCTGTGTGAATAACTGGTGGAAACATTCAAGTGCCATTTAAGTGTTGAACCGCAGTTATGCTCAAGCTTTTGTCCCCAAAGAGGAAACTGCATGGTCTGTAAAAACACATCACACCGCACAAAGTTAATACAGTATATTCATGATACGAAAATATGTACCCTGTGCAAAGGTACTGCTAAAACAAACAGAAATAAGACAAGACAATAAGAAGCATGTTTACAAAGTGATTTTAGGGCTGGTTAGGATGTGACTGGTATTGCAGTTTTGCACTAAAATGGTTGAAGGTATGAGGTCTTTTCAAGTTTACACTAGTGGGTATTTGAAATGAGAACTGGAGAGCAGGTGCTGAACTCAGGTGCAGTGGGTTGGTACCGTCTGACAGAATGGATTCTGCTTGCTTTAACAACTGTCTCTTTTGAGGTGAGTTCAAATGATATGCAGCTACAGACGTTGATCACATTTTTTGATAATCTTGTTGATTCATTGAAGCATACTATCAGATAAAAGAAAAAGTAAAAAAATAAGTAAAAAATAAACAATCTGAGTCATAAAAGATCTGAATAATTCTGATTCCTAAAGTGATGCATTATCTTTGGTGTCGGTCACATTTCATTTTACCAGACCAGAACCGCAAGTGAAGCGCTCCACTCACAGAGTATAATACAGTTTTAGAAGACTGCTCAAATTGTTTTGTGAGTACGTGCCACTATGCTATCACATTTCGTGTAGCCAGTTGCATTGATTACAGTGGAATCTAATTGTTGCAGCAAACGTTCCACAAATGGAACGCTTCAGTTACACGCCCACTGCCCGGTGTAGCCTTCATGTGAGCTTCATGACATCATCTTACAGAACAATCTGTGACAGGACAACGTGATATTTCTTCATCCTTCTCATAGCTGCTGTATCTCTGCAAACCTCACAATGTGATGGTTATTGTCTGCAATGGGTATATGTCACTGCAGCAATCATCCATGTACAGCAAAGAGAATGAGAGAGGCCTGCACCATACAAAACGTCTCTGATGTTCCAAGAATGAATGACAGTTAGACAGATGCACCATGCAAAAGTCTCTGATGTTCCAAGAACGAATGACAGTTAGACAGATGCACCATGCAAAAAGTTTGTGATGTTCCAGACTGTACCTAATGTTGAAATTTAGTTTCAGATGGTCAATCATGTTCACCTATATTCATAACTCACAATGCACAGTATAATGCATGATCATGTAGTTTTGTCGATAAAAACCTTTTTTCAAATGATAATTGGATGCCAATAAGATAGGACATTTTGTCATACTGAGGAATATGGAAGCCTTCTGAGACAGAAATCCCTGGTCTTTCAGCTCACCACACATCAGCCTTTTGAGTCACAGTGTGTGGACAGAAATTTAAGTTGTCATTTGGTCTGTGTGCTCAAAACCATGTTTCTTTGAAAATCCAACTTCTGAATGCGGAATGGTCCATTCATATTTATTGAGCTTGCTGCAGCATTCTGCAGAGACATGTAATAAGAACATAGGATTGTTTAAAAAAAAGGCTTTATGTACATGTACAAGTTTAAATGGCTCTTTGACCATTTACTTGTCATTTATTTGGTACATTTCAGTTTAGGCCTGTTCTTTTCTGGTTCATGCCTTCAATTTAGTGATCTGTTTTCCATATGGCTGTGGCATTGATGTGTATTGATGTCATTGTAAGTCACTTTGGACAATAATATTTGCTAAGAACCATAAACAAACAAACATAATAGGTTATATCCCTTCCTGGTAGGAAAATCCACAGCTGAGATGCCCTTGAGGAACGCCTAACCTAACTGCTAACCCAACTCTTCTGGGAGTACTTTCCCTCTTAAACATATCTAACAACCAGGCCTGTCTTAGGTCTTAGGCCTCACCCTGCACTTCTTTTTCTCCTGCCTCCTCCACTATCCACACTTTGACTACTTACACCTCTGCACCCTCCTCTGGTATAGTCTTTGGTTTTTATATAGTATTTATTGTGACCTATATGGTCTCCTTTGTAATGTTGAATGTTAATCTTCATTTTGCAAGTCACTGCTCGGTCTGGATAAAAGTGTCTCCTAAATGAATACATGCAAATATAAATGTGTCCTCCCTCCAAGGTATGACAAGCTGTTTGTGTGGACAGACTGCCCCCCTGTGGTCAAACGGTTTTTGAGGAAACAGAAAAAAATATTTCATTTCATGCCATATTTTATGTTATTGGTAAGCAATGCAAAATATCAGGACTGTGAAGATATTTATATATAGAAATATAAATATATTTTAAATGTTTTTGTTTGTTGTTTGTTTTTGAAAAAAATCTGGGATAGTTTAGACCCTTAACACATAAAAAAATAATAATTAATTAATAATAATAATTGATTAAGGAAAAAAAGAAAAAAAAAAAAAAAAAAAAACAGGTGTAGGCCTATATTATCCAGGAAGATAATGCTTTGTTTGAATTGAGAAATTGTTCTGAGCAGGGAGAGACAGGTTTTGCCGAAGTGAAGGGAACGGGACATTCACTTATTTTCCTTTAAAAGGATCTGTTTGATGATGATGAATAACAGTGTTTTGGACCGAGACATTTACCTAGATTTGATTATTTGAAGAACAAAAAAAATAGCTAGGAGGATGACGTCTTGTATAGTTTGATGTGATCAATAGTCTATGTGACCAGCAGGGGACAGAGTGCAATGTCAAAGTGTAGAGGGTTTTTGCTTTTGACTCAGAATGGGCGAAGGAGAAAACAATTTCCATAGGCCTACTGACAGGAATAAACTATTCTATAGTAAATGAATAATAAAAAAAAAACATCCCATGTCCTTTTGCAGACCATAGTGGCATATACTAATACACTGACTTTGGACTAATTCAACAATTACAATCCTTAATCGTGTTATGTGTTCTAAAAATAAAAAACAATGACGAATTGTATGCCGGTCACTGGTTTGGTCAAATGACAGATGTCCAAGTAGAATGATGTTTTAATGCTAAAAAAAGGTAGAACTACATTAAAAAGTGTGGCAACTATAGTCTATAGTTAAGAGGGAAATAGGCTACTAAATGCAAAATGCATACATTTTGAAAAAGATGCTTTCTCTTAATTTTAAAAGTCATGATTTTATTGAGCTAATAAACTGGTGATAGGCTTATGCTATGCTAGGCCTATCTGTTAATTTGCTGATATTTTTTTATGGCATTTCCTCCCTCACAGGTCAGGATACATTTTTTAGAGTTAGTAGGCTATTGGCCATATGCCATGTCCTGTGTATCCTGTGTCTGTTTTTCTATTAGCCTAGTGCTTTTATTTACCTATTGTGTAGCCTAGTGGTTTTCTAAGTGGGGGCCGCAGCAAGTTGGAAGGAAAAATAAAAGCAAAAAATAAATAGATAAATAAATAAATAAATAAATAAAACACTTCGAAATATAGGTTACCTATTACTGTACTATGAGTGTGTCATGAGCTCTCTCTCTGCCTGGTAACACGCGCTGATTAAAGTCTGATGACCTCCACCTGTTCCTGCTCTGCTCTGCCTCACCCTCGTTTACCTACCAGCTGCACTGCATTCACCACTCATCATGCCCGGTATATAAAGCCTTGCTTTTCAGTCCACACTTGTCAGATCGTCTGCAAACCCGCACCAGTTACCTGCCTGTCTTGGAAAACAACTCTGACTCTTTGCCTGTGAACCCAGACCCAGCCGACTACTTCTTTGATCTCCAGCCCCGGTAATCTTGACCTGCCTTCCGTCTCTCTTCTCTTAATACAGCCTAGCCCTTGACTGTACTGCTGCTTCGTTTCAATTGCTGTTGTGTGTGTGTTTCCCCCAGGACTTCCCGGATCATCCAGCTCCTGCCATTGCTGCTCGGCTATTGGGGGAACACACACACGCAGACTCTTGGAACTCCCGGAACCCCTGAAACCCCCGTAACCCCCAACCCTTAAATAAACATTCTAACGTGACGCTTTTGTGGTCCTCGTCCTGTTTGGTGTCTGACAGAGTGTTATACCTTCATCATCACATCTGTCCCTCTAAAACAGATAGGCTACATACAACTGCATAATTTCCCAATGTTAATGAACAGTTACGCTGATGCAGTAACCAAGACAAGACTGATATGTTTTGAATAAACAGGATAAGTAGCAAACTAGAAACTTTAATAACTAAATAGACCATGAAAAGGCTCTAGAGGAGTTGACCAAACATTTTAAGTGACCCACTCTTTTGCCACACCGGTATTGAATTTGTTGAAAATAAGTAGCCTAATAATTGTAAGCTATTAGAGGCTAGCTTTCTTTAATTACACGGAAAGCACAATATTGTGTGACAGTTTAGTAACTCTAATAGAACCTTTATCATGTTTCAATGCCTGTTTACAATACGTTTTGTTTTTGTAAAGGGGTGAACCACTGTGTATTATGACGGCCACAGTGTTACAAGCCATGACAAAAACCTGCCATTTCATTGGAAACTTTAGTAATGTGTAGTGAAAAGATTCTCCAGAGGAAAATGAACATTCACACTAACACAATGATACAATGACGGACATGGTTAGAAGGAAGTTCCAGGGATGCATTTTAGAGCTGAGGAGTTTGTGTAATGGTGTGTTATAGTGTGTATACGGGGAGCCACAGTGTTTTACATGATGACAAAAACCTTGTGTTATGAATCAACATGTGCTGCAATGAATGGTGGATCAAGAACTTGGATGTGTAAATTAATTCAAGGAGCACTGGTGACGGTTTAATAATATGTTAAGTGATGTAGGAATTTATTGTAGCACATTATCATTTTTTAAAACTGAAAAAGCTGGAAAGAGGTGATTGCTCTATTCACATTTCATATTCACAGTAGATTGCTCTATTCACATTTTGGATACCGACTCTGACTGACAATACTGAGTCCAGTTTTAACTGAAACACATTTGTGTAAGGGCATTGTCATGAATTTGATAGATAATAAAAGTACAACATGAACCTGTATTTGTGCTACGACAGGAAAGGTTATATGGATTATGTGGTAGTTTATATGGCTGCCACATTTTCTTGATTGGATGTTCTTTTTTATGTTTATGGTATTAAGCAGACACTTTCATCCAAAGCGACTTACAATTACATCAATACACATTACATTAACATTAACATACATTTATAGTAAAACCAAACAGCCTAAACAAAACCAATGGTTTCAAAAAATTGGTTTCAGCTATTGTGAAAAACTGTATACTGGGATTATATTTTATTAAAAATAAAATGTTATTTTATTGTAATTATTCCTGCTAGAAAGCCAATACAGAGTAACTAACAGAGGAGTTACTGTAAATTTGTCTTATTTGGTTGAGTTAGGACCGGACATGCTGCTCAATTCTGAAACATCTGTCTCACTGCGCGAGCATTGTTCCAGTCTTCACCATCCACCTCAGTATTATTGTAAATACCCCTCCTTTTATTTGTGCTGAAGAACTTGATTTCCATACATTAATTCAAGGTTGTCAGTAGAAGCTATACTCAAATGATCACAGTTGATCCTTAATTATGTGCCCATATTACCATTAACCCTTGTAAGGTGTTTGCTAAAAAAAAAAATGATGTTATTTATTGTTACATATTTCTTCTAACTCAAACTCATTGGCCTTTGCTTATTTTTTGTGAAGAACATAAAAAATAACTTATTTTCCATGACTGCACACGGTACACGCCCCTACATATGTGGTGTTCGGGTCTACTGGGTATAATTGTAGGTGCTATGCACCTGCTATGTACCTTAACTGTGTCCTCCTCCTAACTGGGCCTGATGTGTGTGTCTGTGTCTGTGCGTCTGTAGGTGTGCATGTCTGTGTGTCTGTCTGAGTGCAGGTGTCTGTGTGCAGGAATGTTGTCTTCGCCTGCTATTCCCACACAAAGTTACAAAATTGTTACATTCCAAGCACGTTCACCCTTAAGGTCTAAGACATAAGTATCAATAATGATCAAAAATCTTGCAACATATTTGTTTTTACCTTTATTATAATTAAATCCCCTCGTTTTCTAACAAAAAAACTAAAATGATCAACGTGATCTCACAGGCGTAAATGGCCAATATGAACCATAAATGATAATGTAATTGAGCAAAAGTAAACATCTGTTAAAATATTTTTACATAAATTGTTATGGCTGTATTGATTTAAAAGCCTATAGTGTGCTGGGTCCACCAGACTGGGGAACATTGACTGAGTACCAGAAATACAGTATGAACACACCTTACAAGGGTTAAAATTGGCTCTGGTCGTCTGATCAGTCAGTCATTTGTAATAATAGTTTGGGAGCCTATATCTCGGTATACATGTTACATACATGTCTTTTGAAAGAATATTAATAATATAAATACATCAATTTTATTAAATCATATTACGATAGACATGCTAATATAGAATCTGTCAATTAATTGTCATTTAAATTCCATATAATGCTCGCTTGACATACAATCTGTTTTTCCCACCCTCTGCAACTTCCTTTCAGGCTTGTTTAACAATGCTGTCAAGTGCGTTGAATTCAACGCTAGCAAGGAAATAAAATGCAATGACAGCGATTAAGTTGTCTGGCATAGCAAGTACAGTAGCCTGATATGTCAACTTGTGTCGTTTTCAATTGTGTTGCTTACTTCTAGTGCCATTGAAGCATCAGCATGAAACAACTTGCAGAGCATGAGGTAAGAGATACTGTAGAAAATGGCTTTTTTCATGTCTCACAACCATCATGTTATCAATACATCGTGTTAGCACTGAAACTGTGACAGTGGAGCAGTTGTTGACATGTCTGTTGGAAATTACTTTTTGCTCTGCGATCTATCACTGTGATAATAACTACGACCACAGTGGTGCAAAGTTGTACAAAAACCTTGTTGACCGTATGCGTCATCGTGGTCACATTTCTATCTTGGGTTAATGGCAAAGGTTTGCTCTGCATCGATACACTAGATTTCATGAAAATATAATAGTGAAAAGACTCCGTACGAAGCATTGTACTTTAACCATACATGTATACTATTGTGGAACTGAAAATGCAGAATAACAAGGCAATATTGCATTCACAGACACTGACGCCGATTGCGGTGAACGATGAAAGGACGAATGAATGAGTGAATAGACAGGAATAACCTCGCACACGGATACATACACTAATGTCCATATATGTTGCAAACTCAGTCAGTTTTTGTCAAGATGTAAACCACTGTGCAATAGCGGCCACGGTGTTACAGACCTTGACAAAAACCTATCTGTAGAAGGCCTACAGTAGGCTACTTAACCTTTAAAGCTAGCTTCAAGTGCCACTACATGGCACCTGTATAACACAATCACGTTTAAATCACATGAATATTTCATGTAGGCCTAAGCCTAATCAATTTCATTGGAATTACTTGATCAAATTGAGTGACCACAGCATGAATCAAATGTTTTAAACCGAAAGAGAATTGCTAGACAAATTTTAGACATTTCAACCATGTGCAACCGATGTACACAATAAAATCAACAATAAAATCAACTTTCAGTGTGTCAGCTATGTTAGTTCTGAAAACCTTTGTCTACTTAACTTTGTGGGTCTATCTAACATGGACACATGTATCGTGATTTTCTAGTCAGAGCCTGCTTCCTGCTAAGGGAGGTGTTTTTGTAGGAGTCTTTATCAGTGTGCATTATTCGGGCTACCACTATGGCTCCTACAATTACAAAAACTAGTGGTTGCATCTGCTTATAGCTAAATGGGAAATATTGATGAATTATTGCCTTGCTGTGCCAGCCAGTGTTCATCAAAATATAAATAAAATTATAAAGGCAAATACATAGCTTTTATCTTACGCCACCTCAGCATCATTTTTCAAAGACCAATATAGTTTTCCAGAAAGTAAAAAAAAACAATATGCCTAAGAGACGTCTAAACAGTCAACAGTGTAGATCGGGTGTCAAACCCATTTTCATCATGGGCCACATCAGTATTATGATTGCGCTCAAAGGGTCGGTTGTAACTGTTGTAAAATGTAAATGTATCATATTATACAACAATTGGGTTCTATGGAACTATTTATTTGTTTCTGATTGGCCGAGAGACGTTCCATTAGTTGGAATATCCCTGGACATTTCAACTCAGACTTTGCACAGCTAATAATAAATCACTCCGCGATACAATGCGAAGATTTGACACAATGTTCTCATCCCAGCTCTCCACTATTTTAAGCAATTGGTTACTCCTTAGCAAACCATAACGAAACAGTGCTTCACCACATCTGTGGATTAAGCCACACAGTTAACTCTATGTAAGTAAGATAAACGAGGATGCTAACTGTTCTCAGCATTGCCAGCATTGTGTAGGGCCAATAATATGATTGTCACTTGGAGGAGACTTGTAGATAACCAACGTAAGCATAGTTAGCTAACCGCTGCTAACGTGCTAGCATCGTGTCAGAAAAACATATGGGGCTGTGCACAGTAGTGTAATATTTATTCACCATAAATTAATAAAGTTGAGTGGTTCTGCAATGTAGGCTATGTTTCCGTTTTTTGCAGTACCATGTCCCTTACATGACATGGCCCAGTGTCCTTGTAACATGCATGCAGCAAAGCTAGATATGAATGTGATTTCAGCCCGACTTTCAACATTTCTTTCAAGAAGACACGTAAACCACAAAGACCCGTAAAGAGGGATCTGGGATGTTGGTTACCTAGCAACCAAGACGCTGTCTATTGAAAAGGGAACTGTTTTTTGATGCGTAAGAACGATGTCTCCGGCCTCGTGGCTACGGCCGAACAACACCCCTGGGAATATCCATGACCAACCCCACTCTCACTCGTGCTATATTGCTTAAATAGTTAGAATATTATTGCACAATTGCCTCTGCATTCTATTAGTATTGACTAGCAACAAATTGACTAGCTTTGAAAAAAGAATTACCATAATAGTTAGGCTGATAAGCAAAACAATTGTGCATTTTATGACTAAACTATAACCATTACGGCAAGCAGATATTCAAGTGTAATTATTGTACAGTTTTTTACACACTTTTTAAACACTTTGACATCTGCATGTAAGCATCCCAAGTAGGTTATATACCACACAGAGACATAAATAATTGTAATTATTTTAAGATTAGATTGTTGCACCATGCAATATTTTTTCGCGGTGCCACTTAAGAACACGTTTGAAGATAAGAAAGAAGTCGAGTAAGAAAGAGAGGAAATGTGTAGGCTTAGATTTTGATGCAGTAGGCTACAGACTAAACCACATGTTGCTTTCTCTGCTTTTTACCTCATAGGCCTAATACAATATTCACTTAGCAAAGATAATGTCAAACTATTCTGGCAACGTCTCGTTTCATAACTTGATTGCATTTTTGTCCGCTTTTCATCACATTATTATGACCATTAAATGTAGGCGATTTTGCACGCTAAAATCTGATTCATCACAGTATAATAAAGAATGGGAACGTAAATTGGATTATGTATTCTAAGTTGTAATTCCTCTGTATGTCCTGTTGGTGACCTCAGTGAGAAGTACTGTTAAGACGCTCTTGGCCGGTAACGAGTACTCTGGAGCACTCGTAGATCTACGAGTGTTTTCACGATGCTCTTAAGCTACGATGGTTTCGGGAAACAGTCGGCAAATCTTAAGACGTTCGTAAGAGGGACTTTACGACGCTCTTAGGCTTAAGATGCTTTCGGGGAAGTGGGCCCTGGTCTACAAGTTAGACAGTGGGAGGAGTTTTTGAACTCAGTTGTATCACTGTGTGGGGGCAACCACATTGGTACAAGCCATAACAAAAACCAAGACACAGCAGGCCATTTTATTGGGCAAACGGGGAACAGATCGGCAATGTCAGATCATCAGCATATCTGACATAAGTTGTTAAACAGAGATAAATTACTACTGATGTGAGAGTGATTATGCTATGATGTGCCAAAAAAATACTTCAACACACACACACAGAGAGAGAGAGAGAGAGAGAGAGAGAGAGAGAAAACAAAGAAAATCACCAAAACATCCACAAAAAATCCACTACATCCACATGGTTCTTCCTTCCACAGCATTTGTGTTCATGATTGGCCCTATATATATTCTACCCACACAGTTTCTCCCCTCCCCTTGAGACAATGTATTTTGTTATAATTTAATTGACCTGAATTTAACTGACCCAACTGAACATCAACTTATGTAGCCTATGGCTTGGGTGTGTTGTACAGAAGATGATATGGAGCATATGGTTGAGCATATGGTTTGACTGCTGTATGTTAAAATATTGCTTTTCCTTGCCACCATCAGCTTGTGCTTTAGGGTGCTGTAGGATTCTGGCCTTGGACTCTGTAGAGCACTTGGAGACTATGTCTATTGTCAGTGGCATTATACATAGCTAGAATTGAACTTAATTAAAATGGTGGGTTTGTATGTGACTTTTTTAAGCAGTAACTCATGTACAGGCATGCATGAGTGGATGTTGTGGATGCAGCTGTGTCAAATCACCATCACTATTTCCGTCATTACACCCCTGCACTCAAGACTAAATAATAATGTAAATGTAAAACATTATAAGTGAAATACTTTTGACAACAAAATATCCATGACAATGAAATGCAACAAAATATCGCTTCAATGATTACTCTTGGTCTTTTCGTTCCAACCACAAAACTTTTTACGATTGATCATTGGAACTTGTTGGAACTAGGAACACCAAATCCATGAACGACAGTTCTAATTACCAAGACTGCGACAGAGCTTAGCCAACGACCCTTTTTAGAAACGCACCCCAGTTCATGTAACCCATCTCTAATCCCATCTGTGACACAGCTAATGTGAGTGAACCGGAAAACAAGACACCGCTAGTATTGCCATAGCACAGAGATACAGAGAGAGGTTTTGTAATGATATTCAGTAATGTTTAGGGACCACCACATTGAATTAGAACAACAAACTAGGGCTGTCAATCGGTGATTAATTAATCTAAATGAATCGCATATATTTTTTATGCTGTGAAAGTATTTAAAATATTTAAATTCAAATGAATAATTGAATAATCAGCATTAGTGACATTAATGTTCAAAAACTCTTTTATTATTATTTTCACTGTTCAAATAATGGCCATAATAAACTATGATATGACCTAATATGCTGAGAAAATTAATTCAAAAGTGCTTCGGGAAGAAGTTTTTTTTCACATACATGGCATTTTAGGACACAGATATAACCTAGGGGACACAATGAAAATAAATTTACACTCCCCTCAATGTCAACACTATTTCTTTTGCATTGATGTGCGACTTTAGAGTTGACAAACTCCGGTGATATGCAAATTGCTTGCTGCAGATATTGCAGAGGACTTTATTTTAATCAACACTTTATTTTTATCACACCATCAGGCCGTTTTTTAAAAGTAAATGTTCCAATCAATGATCTAGGCAGCACATTTTCTTCTCTCTCCTTTATTTTACAGTCTAATGGTTACTGGCTACAACGGCTCAGGGTCAAAGGTCATACGGAATCGATTAATCTGTGCTATTTTTTTAATCAGTTATTTTTTTCTCAAATAAATTAATCAAAATTAATCAGTTATTTTGACAGCCCTACAAAAAACATTCAACTATTCACTGCATGTGTATGTCTCCCTCTCTCTCTCTGTGTGTGTGTGTGTGTGTGTGTGAGAGAGATCATGAAGACCATGTTTTTGTCAAGTAGTCTATCACTGTGTGGATCGGGGGCACAGTGATGAGTGTCATAGCAAAAACCTCTGACTGTATTCAGATGCAGAAGGAGTTACTTGTACCTCTGAATACAATTTTCATTAGTAAGTTGTAATAATGATTTGTGGAGTCTTGAGTACTTGTTAAGCAAATTAATATATGCAAAATATTTTGTGAATTATTTACACTAGTTAACTAATTTTGAAGACAACTTTACAACATTGTATTCTTACTTACTATTATGCTAAAATGCATAATATTTAGAGATGATTGATTGATTTCATTTTCTGTATAGAGCATTTAAATGCTATAAAAGCTGGTATAATAAGTGATGATTTCAAAATGTCTCAGTTGATACCCATGGGATCTGCTTCCTGAAGATCACTTCAGAAAACAGACTTGCTGAGTCTACATATTGTTGTTGTACACCAGCCTGTATAGGATGTTAAGCAACTGGAATCCATGCATTTCCATGGAATTATTTTTGGAATCTGATCCCTTATCATACCTGTTCATTTGTACTCGTCGCTTGACTTGTTCGTGACTAAATTCATCGGCTAACTAGCACCAGATTTTGGAGTGCATGGGACAAGCCGAGATGGGCTATGAGACATACGTTCACACTCGGTATCATGTTTCAACACACTTTAGGTCAATATCACACCGGAATTCTCCTTAAATACCCATCCTTTCATAACTCAAACATCTTAAATCGGTATAATCGGTATATCGGACGATGAGACACAATGTTTTGTGTGTTTTGTGTGTGTTTTTTTGTGTGTTAATCACCGTATCCTTCTCTCTATACTCGCTGACATGGGAATCTCCGGTTCTGCTCTCTCCTGGTTTGAATCCTACCTCACAGGACGCTCGTTTAACGTATCATGGCTTGGTCAGCTATCTGCACCTCACCATCTCACCACAGGGGTCCCCCAGGGCTCAGTGCTGGGTCCCCTCCTCTTTGCTATCTACACCACCTCCTTGGGACAGATTATCCGTTCGCACAGCTTCACTGCTATGCAGACGACACACAGCTCTATCTGTCCTTTCCACCTGATGACCCCTTGGTTTCAGCACGGATCTTGGATTGCCTTTCAGACATAGCTACATGGATGAAGGCACACCACCTCCAGCTGAACCTCTCAAAGACTGAACTGCTGGTCATCCCAGCTAAACCTACCATACACCACGACATCAACATCAAATTTGACTCCCTGTCTGTTTCACCGACCAGGACTGCAAGAAATCTAGGAGTTGTTCTCGACAACCAACTAAACTTCTCAGATCATGTTGCCTCAGTCGCCCAGGTCATGCCCGTTTAGCACTCTACAACATATACGGAAAATCAGGACTTACTTGACTCAAGATGCTACCCAGCTTCTGGTTCAGGCAATAGTCATCTCACAACTCGACTACTGCAATGCCCTCCTGACAGGTCTCCCAGCCTGCGCAGTGAAACCACTTCAGATGATCCAGAACGCGGCGGCGCGCCTGGTCTACAACCAACCCAAAAGGGCACATGTTACCCCGCTGCTCATCCAGCCTTGGTTACCTATGGCGGCCCGCATCAAATTCAAGTCTCTAACGCTTGCCTACAAAGTAGTCTCCGGTTCTGCTCCCACCTACTTAAATGCCCTCATACAGACTTACACTACCTCCAGACCGCTGGGCTCCTCTGATGAATCGGCGCCTAGCTCTACCACCGCACGCCAAGCCAATCCAAACTTTTCTCATCTGTTGTTCCTCGTTGGTGGAACACACTGCCAGTTCCTACAAGGGCAGGGACATCCTTCTCCACTTTCAAAAAACTCCTGAAGACCCAGCTCTTTAGAGAACATCTACTCTCATAGCAACACTTACAACAAGTCTTACTGATCCTAGCACTCACCAGCCGTTTTAAACTGACAAGTAACTGTTAAAAACAGCACTCACCGACGCACTTATTCTTACTGTACTCTAATGTTTTTTAAACTGTCCTAAAATTGTGAGAATTATTCTAAAACTTACTGTTTACCATGTTGTTAGTCACTTTGGTTAAAAAAGCGTCAGCCAAATGTAATGTAATGTAATGTAATGTAATGTTTTAACTGTGCAGAACAAGTGATTTGTGTACAGCGGCTAGGATGGTAACAGAAAATTTTAGATATTTCTCTGAATTCCAGAGAACTTTTCAATGATCATGCAGCCACAAAGAAAATAGTGACCAAAGAACATATTACTGCGGTTTGCTTATTTCATAACAAGGAAGCAGGAATGGGAATCCTTGGCTATCTTGTCTGCAGGTGTTTCATGACTTCTATAAATAGCCCACAGTAATTCTCTGAGTTAAGAGACTCGAGAGCCTTTTTTGTTGACAACAAGATAGCTAGGATTGAACATTGATAGCACAAATTGAGCATTGTCACAATTATGATTATGATGGAAATTCTGGTGGTCATGTTGAGTACATAGGTAGAACAGGAGCTTAAAGGGGACCTCCGGACATTGTTAACATAGAGCCGTGCTGTTCGAGGTCACCGAGTACTGGATGTATGCTGTTTCTTCACAATTAAAGTTAACAATTAGAGTTAAACATGCATAGTGGTGTCTCGTAAGGATCATGTTCATGTTACACAGCACTTGTAATGACATTTTGAGTATGTTAAAGGCCCAAACTCAGTCTTCTGCATAACCTCTGCTGGAACTTTTTCTGGACAGAGTCAGTGTGGGGATGGACATGATGTCGTTCTGGATGGTGAGGGGGGTGAGTGGGTGGTGACTTCTCCTAAAGTCCATGTCATCTCCACAGTCTTCTTGGGGTTTAATTCCAGGTGGTTCTGACTGCACCATTGGACCAGCTGTTCCACCTCCTGTCTGTAAGCAGACTCGTCACTGTCCTGGATCAAACCAATGACGGTGGTGTCATCTGCAAACTTCAGGAGTTTTACAGACGGGCTCTTTGAGGTGCAGTCATTAGTGTAGAGAAAGAAGAGCAGCGGGGAGAGGACACACCCTGGGGGGACGCCAGTGCTGCTGGACCGGGTTTTGGATGAGATGCTCCCCAGTCTGACATGCTGCTGCCTGTCAATCAGAAAGCTGATGATCCACTGACAAGTAGAGGCAGGCACTGAGAACTGGGTGAGTTTCTGATGTAGGAGTTCAGGCATGATGGTGTTGAACGCTGAGCTGAAGTCCCCAAATAGGATTCTGGCATATGTCCCTGGGGAGTCGAGGTGGTACAGGATGTATTCCAGTCCCATATTGACGGCATCATCCGCCGACCTGTTTGCCCTATAGGCAAACTGCAGGGAGTCCAGCAGGAGACCTGTTATGTCCTTCAGGTGGCTCAACACCAGTCTTTCACAGGATTTCATGACCACAGGATACATATTTTATAAACCAATTCCTAATACTATAATTAATAATTAACTCAGGAGTTACAAGTGGTTAGTTAATGATATTTTGTGAGCTCATCTAAAGTGAGGACGTTTTATGCCTTGCAACACATTTACAAATGTGTTGTAAAGTTTACTCTTGCATTTATTCATTTAGCCGAAACTTTCACCCAAAGCGACTTACACATGCCAATGAAATTAAAGGGCAAGGCCACATTGGAGGACGCCAGGGCTTGAACCCCCAACTTTATGGATTACTGCATGTTAACCCAGCTCCCTATCCACTACACTACCTCTGCCCAATGGTATTACAACAGTCAATTTAAAAATATAATATAGATATGCGTGTTTACTATGAACAAACCATTTTTTAACTGTGTGTAAACATGATTTACAGATGAGAATTAATGTAGGAATAATGCTTTACAAATTAAGAATTCAGCATTTAATAATAGTTTACAGATGGTTAATAAATGCTTAACTCTTCTGTTTTCTTCTACTCTTCTGTAGTAGAAGAAAACAGAAACTGTTGCATAGTTGTAGGGATTTCTGTCTAGGCTAAGGTAGTGTAGTGGATAAGGAGCTGGACTAGCATGTAGTAGCCTGAGAAGTTGGGGGTTCGATTCCCAGCTTTCACTGTTATGTCAATGGCCCAATTTAATTGACATGTGTATGTTGCTTGTCTGCTAAATTAATGAATGTGAATGTAATCTTTACAACTCATTTGAAAATGTGTTGCAAGGCAGAAAGTCCTCACTTTAGATAAGCTCACAAAATATCATTAACTAACCACTTGTAACTCCTGAGTTAATCATGAATTATAGTATTAGGAAGTGGTTTATAAAATATGTATCCTCACCCTAACTAATCATTAGTGCATGTTTATGTAACAACTGTTAAATAATGGAAATATTACTTCATCAACAAAATATTATTGCATATTACCTACATATTATTGCAAATGTAATAATATTACAACCATTATTAAATAATAATAATTATATTATTATTAATAATAATAATTAAATAGGTCTACAATTATTTCAAATGTGTAGTTTATTGTTAAAAGAGAACATTTCCACACAAACGTATAACCACATTATTAAGACACGGTTTTGCCACTCGGTCAACAACAAATTCCAACTGTTCGCTAGTCCATCATTAACGTGGAGTCGACAAATATAGCTATTGATATTGTGTTTGGAATGAGCGTTTTAATTAACGATGGATCGTAATTTACCTCTTATTTAAGATGTGGAGTGGAGACTTTGTAATCCACCGCTCTCTCTATTCAGTCAGCGAATGTCTGATGTGATGTCATACAGGAAGTGAACCTCAGCCGTCATGGTAACGTGTGCAGTGTGCTTTTAGCTAATTAGGCAACGAAAACTTTGAGGAACGAAATAAAACCGGTATTAACCGGTTACCATTATTTTTAAATAAGTGTTCCTGTTCCAGAACATAAAAAATAATAACGTTTCCGGTTTCGTTTCTGTTCCCTGTAAAATACAAAAAGTTCCCGGTTTTCGTTTTCGTTCCTTGAACCGGTTCAAAGCCCTGACAGAAATACAATGAAATGGTGACACCAAGGCATTCGATATGTTCATTTGCCTTACTGGTTCAGTAATTAGGTGCTTCACATGGATCTAACATGATTCTGTCGGATAAATTCATTGCTGTGGAAAAATATGTCAGTCCCACGTAATATCATTGTGTTTGAAGGCAAGAAAAACATGAATTTGTTTAATTTCATGTTTTATGGTTTAGTAACTGTGACAATCCCTCGTTTCCTTTTTTCCCAGTATATCCTTACGTGATACAATTAGAAAAATTGATTACTCAATTGGAATGTACCAAGATTTGCTACGGAGGTTAGCCAATGCACCCCAGTTCATGTAACCCATCTCTAATCCCATCTAATGTGAATGAACCGGAAAACTAACAAGACACAGCTAGTATTGCCCAGCACAGAGATACAGAGAGGGGTTTTGTAATGATATTCAGCAATGTTTAGGGACCACCACATTGATTCAGAACTAAAAAAAAAAATATTCACTGCAAGTGCATGTCTGTGTGTGTGTGTGTGTGTGTGTGTGTGTGTGTGTGTGTGTGTGTGTGTGTGTGTGTGAAGATCATGAAGACCATATTTTTGTCAAGTAGTCTATCACTGTGTGGATGGGGGGCACAGTGATAAATGCCCTAACAAAAACCTCTGACTGTATAATTCAGATGTGTAGTTCAGAGTTACCTCTGAATATAATTTGCATCAGTAAGCTAATCATTTGTGGAGTCTTGAGTACTCATTAAACAAATTAATATATCCAACATATTTTGTTAATTATTCACACTTGTTAACTAAGTTTAAAGATAACCTGTATACTTATATGTGAAGTGGTATTCTTACTTGGAAAAATACATATTTTTTAGAAAAGTTCTGGATTTCATTTTCTGTATTGACCATTTAAATGCTATAAAAGCTGGTATAATAAGTGATGAGACAAAATGCTACAAAATGTCTCAGTTATGGTATGTTTTGATACCCATGGGATCTGCTTCCTGAAGATCACTTCAGAAAACTTGTAACAGTGACTAAGACTTGCTGAGTCTACAGGTTGTTGTTGTACACCAGCCTGTACATCTCAGGGCAGAGAATACTTCCAAAATTGAAGGTGACATAAATGTTTCTTTTTCCCAACATATTGTGAGAGAATCACAGGCCAAAGCATTTGACAAGTATCTTTGTCATACCTTCACTGTTAGTAGTTTGCAACTAGCGGTTTCAGAGCTAGGCTACACTGTGAAATATTTATTTATTCCTGTTCCAGAGACATTAAAATATTGGGAGGTATTTATGCAGTTATTTAAACTCTTGTGAAGCTAGGACTCTTGAGGAAACACAGCGCTCAGAAAATCTTCCATATGGGGTTAGTTCGTAATGCCAATATGGCAGTTGTCTACACATATCCCGCCCTTCCGCGACCAAAGGTCGACATGTGAATACATTGTGCAAATCATGTGTTGTGATCTCGCCTCTAGAGCATGGTTGGTGTCATGAAGCCTTGCACATGTGCAGTTCTGCCCGAAATAGATGCCTGATAAGTGCCCAAAGTGTGTTGCAATATGGCTGCCGAGTGGAGGGACTTGCCAGACTCCCTGAGCAACTCGGTCTTTGCTCAGGACCACAATGGTGGCAGCTAGAGTATTATAGATGCAGTATTTTATTTAATTATTAATACATTTGTCTGCCTCACCTGGACATACCTCTAAAATATCAAAAGTTTCAAGATCTATTGTTTATACCCATCTTTTCATAACCTGACTCAAACATCTTAAATTAGTACATGTCATGGACAAAGTTTTGTAGACCATTGTTTTAACTGTGCAGAACAAGTGATTTGTGTAGAGCAGCTAGGATGGTAACAGAAACGTATAGCTATTTCTCTGAATTCCAGAGAACTTAAAAATCACCATGCAGCCACAAAGAAAATAGTGACCAAAGAACACACTACTGCGGTTTGCTTGTTTCATAACCAGGAAGCAGGAGCGGGGATCCTTGGCTATCATGTCTGCAGGTGTTTCCTGAACACTATAAATAGCCCACAGTAGTTATCTGAGTTAAGAGACTCAAAAGAGAGAATATGCACTATGAGAGGGGGCCTTTTTTGTTGACAGCAAGATAGCTAGGATTGAACATTGACAAGACAAATGGGGCATTGTCATGATTATGATTATGATGAAAATTCTGGTAATCATGTTGGGTAATCATGTCATAGGTGAGACAGAAGCTTAAAGGGGAAATGTGGACATTTTTACAGTTTTTTTTATGATTGCTTAAGCACAATTGTGAAAACAGGGCCTTATTTTCCAAAACACTACACACAATTAACACAACACTACAGACAATTAGCAGAATCCCTTTGCTCTTTTGCAAAATGAAAAACTTCAGTCAAAACTATACAATATTTATCAAACTCTATTTTGTTGTCATATCACAAACACAAGCACTTTACACACACTGGGACTGTATCAATGCAATGTAAATTGATACATTGATTGAATGTATTAAGTGCGGGACTGATTATCTAATTGGATTCACGTGTGAGGAAGGTATATTGTGATACACTGGTTGATAGCCTGAGGAAGAGCCAGGGGCTCGAAACATTGCAAAAATAAAAAAAACCTTTCAAGGGAGCTATATGGTGTGCAGATCACTCTCTTTTATTTTACCTTCATATCACAAACACATCCATCATATGATCTGATTATCTAACATGACATGACATGACATTATTACTAATGTCATCAATACATTTTGACAAAACAGGTTTTCCTAGGATATAGTGTATGCTTGATTTTCTTTTCAGAAATATTGTTCAAGTAGAATTAGAGGATAATTTGGAGGACAAGGATATACAGACCAAACACGACACATAAGACCAGACCTGTACATTGAGGACTTTTTTCTCTCCACATTGTGAAGTACACTACAGTTTTTCTTCAACTGCTTACACACAAAATCGTTGTATACAATCTTTACAGTAAACATGTCACTATAACCCCATTACACCATATACAATACCAGGTAACACTTTATGGTAAGGGTACATGAATTATCATGAATTCATGCATTAATTAATTCATGATTTATGTATTACTTAATTCCTTAATATCTCATGAATCATCAGAAATGTACATGAGTTCATATTATGTCATTTGTGACCTCATACATGAACAACACATCAACTAAAGCATTAAGTATGGTGGGCACATCATTATGATTTATGATTTATTAAGAATGATGATGAAGATTTATTTTTCTGCCAAAAATGTGGTCATCACTACTCAAATTCTGATTTGAGCACAACTTGTGCAGTTCTGTAAATACATGCCATTGTTAACACTTTATTTGAGGGGCCACAAACATGATGAACTCACAAGCTACCTTACATTCATGTAATCATGATGATCATGCTTAATAAATCATAAATCATAATGATGTACCCATCATACCTAATGCTTTAGTTGATGTGTTGTTCATGCATGAGGTCATGAATGAGAGACTATGAACTCATGTCAATTCCTGATGATTCATAAGATATAAAGGAATGAAGTAATGCATAACTCATGAATTAATTCATGCATGAATTCATGATAATTCATGAACCCTAACCGTACCCAATACCATAACCCCATGCCAAATGTGCAAAACCATACACTAATTCTCAGCCTTTGACTTAGTTTTCAATTTAATAAAAAACGCTTTACAAAAGTGTTTCTTCCTCCTCTTCCTCTCTGTGCTACATTGCCTTCAATTTCTGTTGTTGACAAGGGCACACCTGTTTCCCAGTGTTTAGGACCGATTGTTGAGTTTACAGTTCAGCAATCAAGTGTCTTCACACCAGATAGTTGTGTTTAAACAATTGCTTCATGGGTGTGTATGTTTGGAAGGTAGTGTCTTGAAATTGCAAAGAGGAGACAATATCTGAGTTTTCTGTGTCTAAAGTAGAGAAATGTATTTAGAGTTTTGTAAATCAATGTGTTTGCTGTTTTGCAAACACTCTGATAAAACATCTGCAACATTTTTGCTGCAAACATTAAATGACTTGAGCTTTTTCAAGAAATAGAGTCTGCTCTGACCCTTCTTGTACAGCCTCAGTGTTCAAAGTTCAAGTTCAAATAGTTTATTGTCATGTACTCATACAAATGTATGTTGTACCTCTTATCCAGTTTATTGTCTATGAGAACACGCACGTATTTGTAGTTTTCTACTTCTGCACCATGTCACAAAGCGGTCCACCTGTTGCCTGTACTCCGTCTCCTCAATATCACTGACACAACCCACAACTGCAGAATCATCTGAGAACTTCCACAGGTGACATGACTCATGACACGTGGGATACAACTGGTGTAAGATGATACAGATGACTCCCCTGCTGAAAAAACAGCCTGACCAGCTTAAGGTGGTTTGCTGGTTGACCAGCTAGTTTTACCACCCTATGATGGTTGACCAGCTGAAGGTATGTTTTTGCAAGAGTTTTGGAGTTTTGCTGGTCTAGCTGGTTTTCCCAGCTTACAATGGTGTAATATGGTCATGCTGGTTTGCTAGAATGACCAACATAAGCTGTCATGGCCAGTTAAACCAGCAATGTAAGACCAGCAACACCAGCTAAAATGACCAGCCTGAGGTGGTATGACAAGGAAAACCAGCTAAATTACCATAATAAGTTGGGTAAACCAGCTGAAGGTATGTTTTTGCAAGAGTTTTGCTGGCCTAGCTGTCAACTATCATTGGGTGCTCAATCAAGCTGGTTAATAATTAATTAATGTGTCTTGTTTTTTTTTCTTTGTTTTGTGTTTTTGTGTGCTTTTATGTGCTTTTGTAAACTATATTTTATTGCTAACTTGACATCTGGGAACAACTGAGTCAATTGATGGTTCTCATAACATCTTGCCAAAGGACTACTGTCCTTATAAATAAATTAATTAAATGGAAATGGTCAACCAGCAAACCACCTTAAGCTGGTCAGGCTGTTTTTTAGCAGGGGTGTGATGATGATAATGTGCTTATAGTTCAAATCTGGGCTTATATTTTTACGGTTTCGCTAACTATGGGATACTTTTTAGTACCACCCCTCAAACACCGACACACACACACACACACACACACACCAGTGGACAGACAAAATCTTGACTGAAGTTCATGTTGTTTTCAGCACCTTGGAGAGCTCCTGAGTCGATCTCTCATAACTGTAGAGAATGACTTCTGCTTGCTCGGAGTTATCCTTTAGGAAAGTAATAAATATTAAATATAAATATATGCACAAATATGCTGTGTCACACATGCTCAGTAGTACTCAAATGCAAGCTTATCCAAACAGCCATTTTATATCATGATAAAGGACAATCATGCTGCTCAAAGAGGCTATACGTTCATCCCATGCCAAGCTTTAGGTTACTGGATTCTCACATGCGCCATTCACCATGTGTGATGATATCCTGTATTTATTGTTTACCTATTGTAATATGTCTGTTTTCTTTGTAGGCTAATAGTCAAAAACATCTCATACAATATGATTGTTAAAATGATTTTGCTCAAGACTGTAGATTATTGCTTAGGCTATTTAGCTAAACTGTAGTCTAGAACCATCAACACCCAGTGCAGATCTCCCTGAGTTAGATCTTAGATCGGGCCCAAAAAATCCATGGATCCGGCTAAGGCAGAGAAGTATACAAATATTGTAATGGGGAAACACATGTTTCCCGACTACAGAAGTGGATTGAGATTAATATCTATCTAATATGCCTCCTGTCTACTCTCATCTCAATTGGCTATATTATAACCCTAGGGAGCCTCTATAATTGGGAGGCTTAGTGTTTGTTTTCTTTTTGGTCGAAGACCTAACCAAATGTATTACTGTGACGTCTACTTCGATTACTGGGGGAAAGGAACTCAAGTGACAGTGTCTTCTGGTGAGTGTCTAATCACTTAATATTCGATAACAAACGGATTAGATGTTTCTGACCATTAGCGCAGTTAGTGGGTTTATTCATAGTGAATTGTCTGTATGAAGATACAGCTAGCTGTCTCACTGTGATTACTACTTTGATTACTGGGGGAAAGGAACTCAAGTGACGGTCTCCTCAGGTAGGTGCTATTGATGTGTTTTTTTTAATGCAAAAACTTACTCACGGTTTTAAATCCTATAACTAAGGAATAGTCTATGTGACATTTTAAACGTTTAACCTTTACACATGTATATGCACGAAAGAGAGCAAAAATTGTCATCTTGATATTATGCTTAGGCTACTAACAGAAATTCGGACACCTGAAAAAAAAAAACATTATACATAGAACCTGTTTCATTAAGATTGCGAGATTGTGTATAGAGAATGTTGACTAGTTCACCACTGTGACGGTGCATTTGACTACTGGGGAAAAGGCACAACAGTTACGGTTTCATCTGGTAAGTTTAGTGTAAATCTGTAACGGCGTTGTCTTTTCATTTCATTGTCGTGACTTTTTTTTATCAATGAACGGAATTATTATACTGCTATTATGAAAATTAAGACAAACCGAAGTCCATAACTTGCAAGTTGACAGTCATTACGCATGGTCAAATCCATCCGATGTCCTGTGAGATATTAGGCTCTGCTTTGACGATTGAATAATGTAGATTTTTGATAGGCCTATGCTATAACAGACATCGAATTAGACCTAAAAAATATACAGTATTTGTCGATGCATCTGTAACTCGCATCCTATTCTGTGTGACTACCGTTTTTACCATTTTAAAGGCGCCTCAGTGACCGTTTCTTCAGGGTCATGTAGGCCCAAGGCAGGCGTAAACTACTTGTTCTCCCTTCTTCTAAATTAGGATGAATATTTCATAAGCAAACCAAACATGACCTTTGCGACGAACAGTGTGTTTAATATTTTGAATAGAATAACAAAGGGAAACTGGTTTGACTAATTCCATGATTTATTGAAAACATCCAGAATCAGTTGCGTGTTTGAAAGAGCTCCATTATTAATTTAGCATCAGTCTATAAGTATGGGCCTAAAAGTGGTGAAATCGACCCGTCTTAAGTTTTTGCACGGCATTATGTCAAAAACTCAAACTGTGACTACGGTTTCGACTACTGGGGAAAAGGAACCATGGTCACGGTTTCATCTGGTAAGAACAGTGAATTCTATTTTACATTTCTTCAGGGTCATGGCGTTAAACTAGGCTACTTGTTCTCCCTTCTTCTAAATTAGGATGAATATTATATATAAGCAAACCAAAAGCATGACCTTTGCGACGAACAGTGTTTATAATAGCCTATTTTGAATGGGCTACCGGGATGACAAAGGATTTTACTAAATTCCATGATTTATTGAAAATATCCAGAATCAGCGTGCTTGAAAAAACTCGATTATCAATTTAGCATCAGTCTATATTTCCTATAAAGTATGGGTCTAAAATTAGTGATCAACTCGTCTTAATTTTTTGCACGGCAAATACGTGAAAAAATCTCACTGTGACAACGCTTTTGACTACTGGGGAAAAGGAACCATGGTCACGGTTTCATCTGGTAAGAACAGTGAATTCCATTTTGCATTTTCTATTGTAATGGTGCCTCGAAAATATATTAACTATCCGGAATGTGCAGTCTTAGCCTACCAGACAATCAAATTGCAATATTAACTAAAAAGGGTCTAAAACGCGGAGTAAATTAACGCTGACGTATTGAGACAGTGAATGTTCGGTAAGCTATTTGTCTTGCATGGTTGTTCTAATAAGTGCTGTGCAACTGGGCATTTGATTATTGGGGCAAAGGCACTCTGGTTACTGTCACAACAGGTAAGTTGCATGTCTGTATATGAAAAAAAAAACAAGCAAAGGTCAGCTATTTATCTATTTGATTTTTCTTATGTATTTATTTGTGTTTGTTTGTAATAAGGAGCCCCAGAGGTGCCGACATCCATCTTCGCACTGTCACAGTGTGGTTCTGACAGTGAATTCGTCACTCTTGGTTGCGTTATGTCCGGATTCTCGCCAGCCGACTCAAAGAAGTATTTATGGAAAGACGCAAGTGGAACAGACCTTACTGATTTCATACAGTACCCAGACATCCTTAAAGATGGAAAGTACTCCAAGATCAGCCAGATTCGCGTCAAGGCAGCAGACTGGGAAGCAAAGAAAGATTTCACCTGTGAAGTGGTCGGCACCGACAAGAAGGCTGTAATAGCTAAGCCAGGTAAGGGTTATTTTTATATTCAGATAAATGGTAATGGTACAGATTGGGCTAAACGTATGACTGCTTACAATATGGACCCTTTCAGGAGAGTTCCATTATCAGCATCATAGTTGGCCCCACAAGACTTCCTTTTTAACATTCCATATGTTATCTTAATGCAGAGGAAGTAGATTGGGGCCCAAATAGAATGTTCAAGCATTGTTTTTGTTTTTATTGTTGAAAGGGTCTATATGTAATATAACCCTTTTTTTCCAAACACAAACTAAGTTGCTCAGCTCATTTATTTAAAAGTGAATTTTATGTAGGCCTATATAATATGTATTGTATATGGATGTATGTGTTAACTAACATACAGCTCTCTGCACCTATGTGTTATAAATGTACATTTCCATGTCACAGTATAAAACTGTCACAACTGTCACAAAATAAATACCAATCTTTTGATGCAGAGGTAAAAGTGGGGTTGTCAGCAGGCCTCAATTGTACCTCTGATTGCATTCAAAGATTTGGATTAATTTTAGAGGTTTATACTCTGCACTCAGTATGAACTCATTAGCAGAAAAATACAATATTGAGGTGGTGTGGAGTCCGTGTTGTAATCTGTAATATGTATGTGCCTTACTGCTGGTATCATTATTCACTTATTTAATTAGGCCTACATTTTGATAAGGACAATGATAACACTGTGTATATTATGGTATTTAACTGTTCTTAGTTGGCATGTCACAAGATTCAATGTCTCCGTATTTTGTTAGTAGCCTACCTCATTACCTCCAAAAGGCAAATAACTGTGATACCAACAAATATCATATTAAATATATCAATATAAAATATTTGAGAAAATTGTCGGTGAAGGAATCTCTTTTTTCTGTTTTGGCCAATAGGCCATCCCTGTCATTAAATGAGCATCCTAAAAAAAGAAAAAATAATATGACAGTAAATACAGAATATAATGTACATACAGTATTATTAATATAGTAGGGCAATGATTCATTTTATATGCGGACTACAGAGACCACAGATTATGAAAACAGCAGCATGACTATACCACTGAAACTCTAATCCTACCGCTAGCTTTGGCTCCTGGCCCTAAGCCATAGATAGCTAATAAGCAAGATCAGTATGCTGTCGCTGATCGCTATTCAGTGTCTTACACTGCCTGAAATGGACGTAATTTACATGTGGCTAGGTATGCATCATGGCCTGAGATGTCCAAACCTTTGACCTCTTATCAAGCCTAATGTCTGCTTGCTTAAAGTGCATCATATCTGTTTGTTTTCGTCTATACTGCTATATGTCTCTACCTCCTTCACTACCACTGGGTGTGTGTGTGTGTGTTTTATTTTTTTGTCACCCAGTGGTTAGTTGAGAATTCAAACAAAGGACTCTCACAGGACTAAAGCCCTCTAAGACATGAAAAAGTCTGTTGTGCTCTGTAGACTCGTGTTCTGTGAGTCTCCTCTGTTTGACTGCTGCCTTAGATAAATGAGTAGAAATTTACTTGCGTATCACTTAGACACTGGGCTCTGATATGACCCGTGCCTTTCTGTGCTGGGTTTGTGACAGTGGTAGAGATGGGATGGCAAACTAAAGGTCATTGTGTTACCCTCTTAAAAGTGTCTTTTTTATTTCCATTTGTATGTCCAATTGGAAACATAACATGACACAGATGAGTTTTTAGAGAAATGTAGCTGAATTGATATTTCACATCAACCCTTCATGACAATAAATTGTGCTATTTAAGTATGAAATAGGCTATTTCAAATCAGCCTCCTTCTGTCTACCATGTGTACTCCTTAAGCATCTGCACAAACCTATCTTTGTGTCTATGTGTTTGTTTTGCAGAAGAAATCCTGCAAATTCCAACTCTGTATTTAATGAAACCTACGAGCGAAGAGATAAACCAAAATAATACTGCTACATTTGCCTGCTTAGCTACTGACTTTTCTCCACCTGTCCACACATTTAAATGGATGAAAGAAGTAGGCAGTGAAGAGACGGTAATCACCGGTTCATACAGTTTCACCTCCCCAGCAAATGGCAATAACTCTGCTACCAGCTACCTCCAAATCCCAGGGAATGAATGGGAAACCTCGGGCACAAAAATTACATGTGTCTTTGAGCATAAGTCTGGAAACAAAACTAGATCAGTGGAATATCGCTTCAGCGATGGTAAGATTTTATTTTATTAAAAGCATATTTGATTTTTTTCACACTGACCAGTAGCCAGAGCAATAGATCAATAGAAGCGTCATACAAATTAAATAGACAACCTGCTTGGCATTCTGATTTATAAGTAATGAAATGGCAATAATTCTATTTTAGTGATCATAATTCAGATAATTCATCTATTTCTATATCTGTTATCATATTCAGCAATAAATGCATCAGATTTTGTGCAATAAATCAATAGGTATAATACTAATAATGACAGCTAATAGCTAACTGTTTAAATTATGTTAATTGTGCACTAAATGGTTTTGCGGGGAAAGTGCTAAATGTTGTTCATTATCTGCACACAGATCCCTGTGATGACGAAAAGGCTGTAGAGGTTGAAATCATGCCTCCCTCTACTGAAGATCTGCTTGTTCGTAAAGAGGGGTGGGTTCAGTGCAAAATTACTAAACAGATTCAGGGCGTAAATAAAGATTACTTGGAATGGAGGAAAGATGGAAAAGCAGCTGTGTTGGATAAGAAGACTGACCTCAAGGAGGATGGCAGCAGCATCACTATGAAGCTGAAAGTCACATTTGAAGAATGGGAGAATGGTACAAAGTTCAGCTGTTTTGTCCCTCATGAGAATATTCCTTCAGGAATAATAAAGTCCTACAAACGAGAAAATGGTAAGTTGAATGTTTGTGTATGTTATCTTCTTTTATCTTTGCACTTTTGTTATTTTATGCTGTGATTACTGGACTATATATATAACAAATTATATTAACTGTACATCACCTATACAACCCCCTAGTTTAGTGAATTAAGGAACCTGATTTCAACATTTGCCAGTATAAAGGCAAGTTCAGATTAGGTAGCATGGCTGACTAAATGCAAAGACTAACATGGTTCTCCCAATTACAGGGAAACGTCACAAAAAGCCCTCCGTCTTTCTAATGCCTCCTCCTGAGCATGAGCATAAGAACATGAACATGACCCTGAGCATGACCCTCACTTGCTATGCCAAAGATTTCTACCCCAAAGAGGTGTTTGTGTCTTGGCTTGCTAATGATGAGCCATTGGATAAGTCCAAACAGACCGATGTCATAAATAATGATGGCGAATATTCGGTGTACAGCCAGCTCACCATCACTCAATTACAATGGCAGCAAGGAGTGGTGTTTAGCTGCGTGGTGTACCATGAATCCAGCGATGCCACCGTCCGAATGATTACGAGGTCCATTGACATAACCTCCCAGAAACCGAACGTAGTCAGTCTGAGCATGAATGTCCCACAGTGCAGAAGCGGCTGATGTGTCAGTGCATTTTTGTGTGCGTTTGTGTGTGTGTGTATGTATGTGTGCCACTTTTGTGTTCTTGCGTTCTCAGTTCCATGTGTATTGAAAAGCTGTTGCGTTTGAGTAATAATTTGTGCTTCCCTTTTCCTTTGCTTGTGTGTACTTTTTCTGAAGATCCCTTTGTTTGGCAAATTTAAAGCAATAAAAAAGCATATCATTATTCATGTCCTGTGCTGTTTGTAATTGTCTGTCATTGTATGCTCCCCAACTCTAATGTAGCAAACAGAGATCATCTACTATAGTAAAAGTATATCAGTGTTTCCCAAATGGCCTAGTGAATTCTTAATATTTGGACAAAACATTTGGACAAAAAGTTTCAGGATTATTTCCTTTAGCTAGTCAGTCTAGGTTTTGGAAAGGTCTTCCACTGAACAGTTAGTGTTACGAAGACCACAAAACAAAACCACAGGTCAGAAACAACTGTCCAAACAAGACATTACAGGAATATAACACTGAGCTGAATGTGCTAACACACAACTGTGTTAGATGTTTGTCCTAAAGTCAGCCAGAACTGTGCTGTGTTTGTGTCAAAAGCTTGAAGTGCTCTTTCTCTCTATTTGTTTGCTCATTCGTGCCCTGCACTGACATGTCGGGCATACTGATACATGTTCTGGATCAACACCAGCAAGCCAAGACACAAGCAAGGGGTCATGTTGCAACATATCATGTAATACATACTCCAGATACATGTCCCTTCGCTCCTCTCCATGTACATGCAAGACTAGTCAGGTATGAACTCAAGGCAAAACACGCAGGGTTAGGGTACAGACTGGTTTGTTACTAAACTGTCTAAATGTGACCTTTGCCCCCTTGTAGACATCTGCATTGTGTGGACAGATTATCAAAGCTATGGCATGGATGGTGATGGCATGGCAAACACTGCCTTCACCTTCATCTTCCTCTTCCTCATTATGCTCTTTTACAGTGTTGGAGCTACCGTCATCAAGGTAAACTAAATAGCTTAATGGTGTTGGATGGTAGAGGGGCAAACTAAGTGATACAGTGATACCTCCACCCCAGAATTGACCAAAATGTAGCAGGGTTGTCCCACACATCTTTTTAGTGACAGTGTAGGGACACGTTGATATAATGAACCAAAATTCACAAGTATTACACATAGCCAGATTGTTCAACAATCTCTGAGGGGGGAAATATGTACTGTCAGACAACTGGTAGCTCTGTGAGTTAATGTATATCCAAAAGTATGTTGGGTGATCTTGGAAAATAGGGAAAATGAATAATTATTCCATTAAGAAGGGCAATCAGGCACACAAAGAAATTATGCACTTAAAAAGGCTTTATTGTAATGGTTACATACAGATTAAAAAGCCAACATGTTTCAAGCAAATTCAAACCTGGTCTTCAGGGCTTCACATTCAAATCTACTACAGGTAGAGGTCTCACCTTTATAGCAGGTTATCAGGTCATGTGACCTTTACACAAGCAAATCAAAAACACAAGAGCCATTGTTTTTTTTACAGGCAATATTTACAAAAAAGAAAGCAAGTGAAGTTGTAATCTTTATTAAGACCTCCATTGTGTCTAAACGATAAATGAGTGTCACTGCAGACACAGAGGCCAAGCAGTTCTCATGTAGACCAAACACTTTATTCATCTATTACCTAAAGAATGACGGGTGGCTTGGCAACCATTCAACAGTTCTCTGCACTTTAATTAAATAGTAATAATAATAATAATTACACACAAGTGTAGATTAAGCCTTAACTACTGGCTGATGTATTTAAATCTTTTTTTTTTCAGGTTAAATGAAGAGGACAACAACAATCTGTTCCCATTTTCTTCTGCTTCAAGTCGTGCATTTTTAAGCTTTTATTGAGAAATACTATTTGGATTTTGTACATATTTCAATGTGATTTGACATTTTGCATTTGGATAATGATGGCTGGCAATAAATATGCTTACAAGGGGATGGAATGGACTTCAGTGTGGTGTGTGTATTATTGATTTCTTAATTCAACATTTAGCCTATCATAACATGCCTGACACGCATTTGTGGTGATATGATCCTGAAATCACTGGTAAGTGGTAAGTTAAAACAAAACCTCAAGCATATAACATTGTATGATATACAGTATAAATATGTACATTTATTTAAATATGTATATATTTATATACGTGTACATGATCCTTCATTAAAATTCTGTTATTTTTTGTTTTGTTTTTTTGACTGCAGCAAAACAATACAATGTAAAACAATGGTTTTTTTTTTAACTGAAACATGAGAAATATTTTGGATGTATTGATGTATTCATGGGTGTTTGCTTTCCAGAGGAGGTGCTAAACCCTGCCAGACTCTACGTAATGATCCCATCCGAGGTAGAGCGTTTCAACAAGACGTCTACCTTTGTCTGCCTTGCCCGGGAATTTTCCCCCTTCGAGCACAGATTTCACTGGAAGCACAATGGAGTTTCCATTCAGGAGGAAGGCAGCTGCAACCAGCAAGGCTCGAAGGCTAACAACTCCGCTAGCAGCTACCTGGTCATCAGCGATGAGCGTTGGGCGAAGGGCGACAAAATTACATGTCTGTTTATACATAAGGCTGGGGACCAGTTGGTAGAAGTGCCACGTCAAAGAACAGGTGAGCAAATTGCCCTGTGTACCTATACCTATATGCATCTCTGAAGTCACCAAATAAATCACCAAGGCCTCAAATCAGATGAGCAAAAAAGTGGACCTCAGCTCAGCATCCTGAGAAAAATCCTTTCGACAAAAAAACCTTGTCGAAATTCTACTGGCACAGAGACGTGTACAGTATTAGGTAAATTAACTTAAAGGTGCATTCAGACTCCTACACACTTAATGCATGCATAATTGTTATATTACTTCATTATAGAACTAGATAGTCTGTGTTTCATATTTCTTTCTTTTTATTGCACATTTAATAAACTGTCGACTTCAAACATATTTATTCCTTCTGGAGTTAACAATGAACTTATATTAATGTGTGAGTGTGTGGCACTGGAACACCCAGTGATACCCTTAGTACCATCATAATGATGTGGTCAGGATACACACCAGTATACCATGGTCCACCTTACCGGTAACGGCGGCGTGGTCTATCTGATCACATAATTTATAATTTAGCCACCTCTTTTTTACCACTACATCCTTGCATACAACCATAAAACTAACGGGTTATCCATGACCTACTTGATAAGGAAGTCTTTTGACCAAAGGGTAGCCGGCTCAATCCATAACTTGCAGGAAAAATGTAGATGGAGAGAGTGATTGAACTTGAGCAAGGCTCTTAACCCCCCGACTGCCTGATCTAGGGTGTGTATGTATGCTCCTAGTGTGAGTGTGTACCTGGTGAGCCAACAGCTCAGAGTGTGTGTGTGTGTGTGTGTGTGTGTGTGTGTGTGTGTGTGTGTGTGTGTATGTGTGTGTGTGTGTGTGTGTGTGTGTATGGGCGTGCGCGTGTGTGTGCGTGCTTGTGTGTGTGCATGTGTGTATGTGTGCACACTATCCCTACACTACAAAACTGTCCACCATGATCACTTGAACAGATGTAGACAAATACTAAAGCATCTCATAGTATGTGCTGTTATACAGTGTTTCTTAATAGTAATTGGTTATACATCATGCAAACATGACTGGTGACTGGTGACTGATGACTGGTGCATGGTTAGTCTTCTGCCTCAGTGGGCACCAGTTTTAGGGAAGGAAGAGACACAGAGTCGGTTGCATAACTGCCCCGTTTGTCAGATGCAAATTGTGGTCAGGCCTGTAGAGGACCCAGTGTTTCTGTCCAGGTGTGTGAGACTCAGACGCTTTTCTCAGCCCCTCTGGGCCAGATGGTGCTCTGAGAGATGGTTTCACTTCTTCTTTGTGGGCCTTTCAGGAGCTTTTTTTAAGCCCTGGCTTTGGCCTTGTCCTAACACCTGCTGTGAGCTGAGCTCATTGAGGCCTGACCTCATCTCCATTTCTTGGCTCTGTTGTTCTACTCCTCGTGTTGTTACTAATTAATTATTGTTGTACATTAAAATTGTAAAAAAAACTATCATAAAACATATATTTATAGAAACCATTCAGTCCAAAGAAAATGGTACTCAAGACATAGGTTTCCCCATCTGATAGTGTTGTGGTGCTGAGCTTGCCGTCAGTAGAAAACCATTATTGTTCAATATTTATACCCAAGACCAGCCCAATGCTGTTCTTCAACCTCCACTGTGGATGGGAAAGGATGGAGGCTCCAAGGCCCAACTACTGTGTGCTGCTGAGGGTGTCGACATGGAGGACCTTGATGTGGAATGGGTTGTAGATGGCAAGCGCCAGGCTGCGCCCAAGCCACTTGGCCAGATTAGTCAACTGGAGTTTGACATCAACCTGTGGAACAAAGGCAGCAACTACACCTGTAGGATGAAGCCAAAAGTGCTGGGATCAAACTGGACTGAAAAAAGCATCCAAGTGTGTTCAGGTGAGTGCCTGTGTACTTAAAAGTGGGTGTTAAATACACATTGTGGATAAGACTTAGACTAGTGTGTTTTGAGAGGAAATAGCCATTTCTTTATGAAATTACTATTCATCATGAAACTATCATGATCACACAGCTGTCTACTTACCAAACTATCAGTTGTCAGCAGCCATAAACCTCAGACTTGAACTGCTAGGACTGGTGAGATTTTGATATAGCATGGTTGTTGTATGAACTGAGGCAGGGATTGTTGTTTTCCTTCTGCTTTTGGCCGAACTGCAGACGGTCACTTCCTGGCTCCTCACGTCCAGCTGGAGAGGCCGCATCTCAGAGACGTTACCACGACCGGCAAGGTCATCGTGACGTGCAAAGTTACGGCGGCTAGCGGCAGCCGAGTGTCCTGGTGGGTGAATGACAAACAGGAGACGTCGGACATCAATAATAAGGCCGAGTCTGGTGGCAGGCTGACCAGTAACCTCACGCTCACCGTGAAGAGCCCACAGGAGGTCAAGTGCAAAGTGGAGCACCCGTGCTACCCAACTGAGGCAGCCATTATCATCATGCCAGGTTGGAAAGGCCTTCACTACACCTATAGACACCTCTGTCTGAGACACTGTTGCTAAAACTCCTCCAACACACTCTCTCTCCCCTCTTCTTTCAAATCAAATCAGATAATGCTTTACAGACATTAATAAATTATGTATCATTGCCAAGGTACTACAAAAGTAAAATATAATATTGTCTGGAGGCATTAGCATTTGATAATGAAAAAATATAGATAGATAATATTTAAACAACAGCATTTCCTTAACTCTCTCTCTCTCTCTCTCTCTCTCTCTCTCTCTCTTCTCTGTATAGAGCCTGCCAAACAAAACCCAACAGTGACCATCAGAAGACCCTTAGAGGACCGGCAGAAAGATAATGGGACAGTGCTGGAGTGCCTCCTAGGAGACATATCTTCCCGTGAGGTCTTGGTGACCCTCCAGGCTAATGGGAAGGACCTCCCAAAGTCTGAGTATGTTGACATCCCCATCCAGAAAGACCAGCATAGCCTGACTTCTGTGCGATTCACCATTCCTGAAGACCAGAGAAGTGTCAACAAAACTTTTGCATGTAAAGTCATTCATGACTTGGCAAAGAACACGAAGATCTCCAGTGACACAGGAAATCTTTTTGGTAGGCAACATATTCCGACTTCACTCACACTGCAATGTTGTGAAGGGTTCTGGACATTATAATTAAACTGTCTTAGTAAGAAAACATAAAACAAAGTGATGTATGTGATGTTTTTAAGCTCCGCCAACACTGGAGTTGTTCCTGGCCCCTTGGTTCAGTTCTACGAAGCTGGTGTGCGTCGCGTCAGGCTTCAACCCGCAGCTGAAATGGAACGTCACCAAACTGAATGTGAACAGCAAGGTTTCCATGGAAGACAACGGTCGCCTCACTGTCATCAGCAAGATCATCGTCCCACACAGAGAGTGGTACAAAGGCACAACGTTTCCCTGCGAGGTTGAAGACCACAACCAAAATCATGCAAAAAAAAAGATCATAAGTATCTGCTCAGGTAATGCAGTGAGTTTTCAATCTTTCATTCACTGGGCTTTTTGTGCAGAGAAGCAATGCAAGTTGATTCACAATAACACACCAATATTGCATACAAGAAAGTTCAAGTTCAAGTGCTTTGCTAAATTTTGTACGCAGAGCATTAATTGAGTGTATTTAGAGTGTCCCCTGCAGTTGTATAAATGAAAATACAACCAGACACATCCTCCCAGTGTGAGGCAGGCGAGTTTTTCGCTCTCAGAATGTAAAGCAGTCAAACCCTTGGGACTGCAGAGGTGGTTTGCATGCTACAGTGGTTGGAGGCTTTGAAGCACACAGAACAGACAGGAGAGATTCATGCAAACTACGTATCATTTGTACACACTGTCCCCCGAGTACTCCAGTACTCACTTTCCTGTCATTGGTCAGTGCTAAATGACTTGGCATTTAACTTAATGTCATGAAGTCAATGTTAAATGTATACAATACATGTAGGGATATGCTGTGTTATAAACAATAATTAATGAAATCAAATTGTGAAATACTGTATCGTTCCCCATCACTATGTAAATTACTCTGCCATAGACATGGTATATCTTGTCTGATCAATCAGAAGTTTTAAGATAATGTTTTGGTGTCTTCATCATTGCTTGTCAGACTGCAATGCAATGGTGGTCTCTCCACCCTTACTATGTACATAAACACAACATATTATTTATTTCAGATTTAGGGTTACATATGAACAGTTATTGCTTTCCTCTCTAGACCCTGTGGAATCTTATACCCACACACATGTCCAGTCATTTATATCTGAGGTGAAAATGAACCAATGAGAAAGACTGTATGTCAATTGGTTGGAGGGGAGGGAACAGTAAAAGATTTTGGTCCCCTAACATTACATCAAAATGGTTGTTTCTTCACATTCTGTGCTTTCTACAACTCCACACAACACCTTTAACCTGCTCTGTGTTTTCTACAACTCCACACAGCACCTTTAACCTGCTCTGTGCTTTCTAAACCTCCACACAGCACCTCTGTGCTTTCTAAAACTCCACACAGCACCTTTAACCAACCTGCTCTGTGCTTTCTAAAACTCCACACAGCACCTTTAACATGCTCTGTGCTTTCTAAAACTCCACACAGCACCTTTAACCTGCTCTGTGCTTTCTAAAACTCCACACAGCACCTTTAACCCTACTGTGTGCTTTCTAAAACTCCACACAGCCCCTTTAACCTGCTCTGTGCTTTCTTGTCTTTGGCCCCCTCAGTGTCTCCACACATGTGTGCGGAGGTTTACATCATTGGACCCCCCCTCAACAGCACGGCCAACAACAATGTGCCGCTCACTTGCCTGGTGGTCGGTTTCAACATCTCAGACCTGCCCATCGTTTGGAGGGCCGGTGGGGTTGTCACCCCCGAGGGGGTCACAGGACCGATTGTGTCTGAAAACGACAACGGGACCCAGAGCGTGCGCAGCGTGTTGAGCCTGCCGGCCAGCACGTGGCATGACCACACAAACATCTCGTGTGAGGTCAGGAGGGCTTGTGACCCTAATGCACTGGTGAGACACATCTCAAAAGCAAAAGGCGAGTCACCGACCAACCAGTCGTTTTGTTCATGATTACTGTGTGTAAAGTTATGCAAAGAAATTAGATACTTATAAAATACACACACACACACACACACACACACACACACACACTACATATATAAAACACTATTCTGCCTATACTTTTGTGGACAATCTGAACACTGAAGGAAAAACCATCCACTTTCCAATTCACATTGTCAAACCTATACACACAATGTTACATTTTCCATAGCAGTTACACTAACTGGACATCCTCCTCAGACATGCGCCAGCCAACTGTGAAGATTGTGAGGCCCTCCGATGCCGAACTCGTCCACACCAATGGCTCCGGCCTGCTGTGCGTGGTCACCGGCTTCTTGCCGGCCAATGTGCTCGTCCACTGGGAGGTCAACGGCACGCAGCTGCCTACCTCTCGGTACACCAACGGCCCTGTGAGCAGCAGCGGCGAGGCTGGAACGTACGCCACGTCCAGCAGCCTTCCGCTGCCGCCATCACAGGAGCGGCACGAGGGCTCTTACACGTGTGTGGTCAGACATGAGTCCTCCACAGAGCCCACCTCAGCCACGGTGGAAAACCTGTTTGGTAGGTTTGCATCTCAGTGACATTGTGAGCTCATTTCAGAAGTGAAGCGATCAGACGAAACATGCAAGAGACTTAACCAAATATGGTAGATTCTTTGCGGTCCTGACCAATACTCTGGTTTCCTGATTGTATAAACTGTTATCACATTATCTTCTGTGCATTTCAAGTTTGTTAGCATAGCTTCTGGAGTTTCACATCTGTTAATAAAATGTAGCTTTCTGTCTGTCTGTGTGTCATGTTACCTCCTTTACCATCAAAAAGGTATAATAAAGTTAATTTTTTCAAGTAAACTTAAGGTTAAAGTATACTTAAACGTTTATGTATACTTATCAGTAAAACCAAGTATAAATCAATTTAGTGTATCTCTAATTAGTACACATAAAGTAAATGTATACTTAGTTCAAAATAAGTAAACCAACAGTTCCATATACTTATTTTTGCTAAGGGCTGTTATTCAGGTTGTATTTATATTTGTCCTCTTCCATGTCTGGCTTATTCCTCTGTCTCCCTTTCTCCTCTCTTCCTCTCTCTCCATCTCCTGTGTCTCTTCCTCCATACTGAATCTCTTTCTCAGCCTCAGTGGAACTCTCTAAGCCTACGGTCACCTTGCTGCAGGGGTCATCCGAGCTGGTGTGTCTGGTGTTTGGCTACAGCCCCGAGTCCATCAACATCACCTGGCTAAAGAACGGAGTCAGCATGGAGGCTGCAAACCAGCAAACCACTAATCCATCCAAAGGACCAGACGGAAAGTTCAGCGTCCACAGCCACCTCAACCTGTCGTCTGGAGACTGGGACAGTCGGGTGAAGTTCACCTGCAACGTCACTCACATCACAAGCTCACTGTCTGTTAGCACTTCCAAACCAGGTGCCAATCAGAACTCTCACTATGAGCTGACTTAGAAATCATTTAAAATGTCACTCTCTCTCTCTCTCTCTATCACTCTCTCTCTCTCTCTCTCTCTCTCTCTCTCTCTCTCTCACACACACACACACACCACATTTTGACTTAATAATCTTTTTTTAAAATATGCAAATAATTTAACTTACTATTAACAATCATCATTTCCTATTTCATGTCTATTTCCTATTTAGCAACAATATTTTGTCTTTGTGTTTTAAATTACATTTAACCATGCAATTAAACCAGAGCCAAAGGAAGAAGTTCTTTTTATTGACGACAACATGGCTGACGCTGTTCCTGAGGACACTTTGGCAGAAACAATGAACATGGCCTGGGCATTCCTCTTCCTCTTCCTCTTCTGCCTCCTCTACAGCTGTCTTGTCACTCTGATCAAGGTGAGGAGCACATCATATGTTCAGAGTCTACAGGTGGCTCACATACACAGTTGAAAGGACAATTTGGTCTGCCAGAACACCAGTAAAAAAACAGAGATTATGGCCCCAAGATGGAGATGGAGGTTTCCATTTATAACTTTAGACACACAGGAAAGGTGTTAAATTCCTGTGCTATAGGGGATTTCCCACAGTGGCAAAAACCAAGCTTATTTAACATGACCCAACATGACGCGAGACACAACCGCAGCATAATAATAATTATAAAATTATTATTTCATAATAATTCTTAGGACTTGCACATAGACTGAAATGGAAGCATCTTGTTTGTTTTAAGAGTCTTGGGAGTTAAGGCATTCATATAGCATTAAGGCAATAGTGTAGTGTTATTATAGATCAGTCATTTCAGATGGCGTTTTTGTTGTAAGAGTCCCATTGCTTACTTCTCCTCTTTCAGGTGAAATGAAATAAAAGAAAAGGCTTCACCCCAGAGAGTCATCTCCAACTGACATGCAAGGATGGAAATATAATGTATTGCCTTTACACATCTCCTTTGCAAATTGAATTGGTTACATGTTTTCTGTTGAAGAGTATATGTATTTTAAAAGCATTTTCCATGTACCTTTTTTTTTGTTTGTATTTTGTATGTTATTGTTATTATTGTTATACTTTTAGGGCTCACTTGTAATAAGATATAGAAGTGAAACTAATAAATGTAAAATGATTTATATATGAATGAAATCATCTATCAAATAAAGACTTCTTTAAGAATATTTTACAGATTTAACTGCTGTTAATAAATATTTCAATTCTGCTTACTGTATTGTCTTGTTTTATTGACAGTATAATTCATAATTTCTAAACCTGAATTCTCGTGAAGCATTATTTGAAAAAGCCACAGTTCCCACAATAGGTCTATCTACCTATCTACAGTTGTGCTCATACGTTTACATACATATGTACAACATGCACATACACATGCTAAAGTTGACTAAAAAAAGGAATAAAAAATCTTTTGGAAGATCCAAAAGATCTTTTGGAAATTGATCTTAATGGCTTAATTAAAAAAAGGAGGAAAAATCCAACCTTCAAGGACACCAATTTTCTTTGTAAATGAATAATGTACTGAAATAAATAAATGTTCTTCCTTAAAATACAGGGGCCCTAAGTATACATACCCCTATGTTAAATTCCCATAGAGGCAGGCAGATTTTTATTTTTCATAATGACAACCCAACGTTAAACATTAATGCAAAGGGCTGATGATACCCATGCCCTGACCTCAGTGGGCACCAGTTTTTGGGAAGGAAGAGACACGGAGTCGGTTGCATAACTGCCCCGTTTGTCAGATGCAAATTGTGGTCAGGCCTGTAGAGGACCCAGTGTTTCTCTCCAGGTGTGTGAGACTCAGACGCTTTTCTCAGCCCCTCTGGGCCAGATGGTGCTCTGAGAGATGGTTTTACTTCTGCTTTGTGGGCCTTTCAAGAGATTTTTTCTCAACCTGTTATTAGACTTTGTGCGTCCACCCATATTGAGCTATTGAGCTGCTCACTGAAGCCAGATCGGCTTTCAGTCTCCGTCTGACCACTGGGTTGGGTTGTGTTACCAGAAAGTACTGGGCATGCAGTGATTTGCATATTTGTGCATGATACCTTGAAGCACATTGAGTGGCTTGAGTGCTAGAAAGTGCACTAAGCAAATACATACTTACTACTTACTTACTTACTTACCTGCAGTAACAAAACGATTATGGTATTGTGGACTGTATTGTTTTCAGTTGCAAGAGATCTCTTCAGGAGTGATAACTAGTTGAATCACTGTCACCACATCATTCTAATAATCACCCAACCCTTATTAGGTTTTAAAAAAAACAGCATGGACAGAAACAGGGTATCTTTTGTTCAACCCCATCCACCATATGAGGCTTTTCCATTGAGATTTGAGATTAAATACCTACAATAATCTATATAATAACCTGCCACCTCTAATTTAAAAAGAAAGAACAGAACCACACACAGTGTGATTAACACAAAAAAAAAACAGTCAAAATTGGTGTGCCATTCTACTAGTGTTAATTTGGTGTGCAAAATAGGCAATGTGCTGTGTCTGTGCTGTCACACGGGTTAAGTTGTGATTCAGACACATAATTAATAATATGGAATCATATACCATAAGTAGGTTTAATTGATCTGGACCTAATGGAATATACCCTAGACTGTTCAAACCAGCTGTGTGAAACCTTCACACACTTATTCAGTTGGAGCCTGTGGCTACAGAGGATTCCAAAACATCCTGCTTTATCCCTGTTATCAAAAAGAGACACTCCACTGACTCCAGTGATTACAGGCGTGAAGCCCTCTCCTCACATATTTAAGACTGGAGTTACTGGTCCTCACTTACATCAGATCCCAGGGTGAGTGCCTACAGCCTATAACATCAGCATGGATGATGCTGTCATACATACTACAGAGGACCAATGCGCGCAGACGAATCACAGTTTTTCTCAGTCGCTTTTGTACATTTCTCAGATCAGAATTGAAATTCTCAAAACTGCTTGTTCAAACTTCAGATCATCACCTCGCTCACACATCATAAAAGCAATACTCATTGCTTCAAACAAACAGCAAAGGCTTCAGTGCATCCATGCAACTGATTGTGTACAAATGTCTGCTGTTTTTTTATATTTTAGATTGCTAATGTCATGTTGGTCACAAATACACTATAATAGTCCTACCTCCAAAAGCAAATAGGCCTTATTTCATCACTTGAGTCACTACAAGTGTTGAACTAGTCCTCATAGTTGTCATAATCGGGCAAGTATTTTACGTGAACAAAAATATGTGGCCTGACAGACAGGAATGTCAGGATGTATAGAAAGATTAACTTATATAGTAAATCTGGCTTACAGTGGTGCAAAGATCTGCCCACGCAGTGTTTCTTATGTTTTACTGTTTGTAATTTCTCCTTTGCACAATGCTGTAAAAGCCTTGGTTTTCTTTATATTGTAACACTCCTTCATCAAATTACAGCACAATACAGTAAAATCTTTAAAACATATCCAGTCTCTTGCAAACGATAATAAACAGTCAGTCACACGCACCCACTTAGTGGCCTGAAGGTGTTTTGACAGAGCACCTTCAGTCACAGGCTGATCCTTATTTTTGTACATATGATATGAGCATTTTTTAATGTTCCGTTTATTATCCATTTACATTTTAGATAATGCAGGAAATGTGCTTTGTGCTTTGGTTTACAGTTTTTCTCAGTTGCTTTGGTACATTTCTCAGATCAGAATGAAAATTCTCAAAACTGCTTAGTTCAAACTTCAGATCATCACCTCGCTCACACATCATAAAAGCAATACTCATTGCTTCAAACAAACAGCAAAGGCTTCAGTGCATCCATGCAACTGATTGTGTACAAAATGTCTGCTGTTTTTATATTTTAGATTGCTAATGTCATGTTGGTCACAAATACACTATAATAGTCCCACCTCCAAAGCAAATAGGCCTTATTTCATCACTTGAGTCACTACAAGTGTTGAACTAGTCCTCATAGTTGTCATAATCGGGCAAGTATTTTACGTGAACAAAAATATGTGGCCTGACAGACAGGAATGTCAGGATGTATAGAAAGATTAACTTATATAGTAAATCTGGCTTACAGTGGTGCAAAGATCTGCCCACGCAGTGTTTCTTATGTTTTACTGTTTGTAATTTCTCCTTTGCACAATGCTGTAAAGCCTTGGTTTTCTTTATATTGTAACACTCCTTCATCAAATTACAGCACAATACAGTAAAATCTTTTAAAACATATCCAGTCTCTTGCAAACGATAATAAACAGTCAGTCACACGCACCCACTTAGTGGCCTGAAGGTGTTTTGACAGAGCACCTTCAGTCACAGGCTGATCCTTATTTTTGTACATATGATATGAGCATTTTTTAATGTTCCGTTTATTATCCATTTACATTTTAGATAATGCAGGAAATGTGCTTTGTGCTTTGGTTTACAGTTTTTCTCAGTTGCTTTGGTGCTTTTTTCAGATCAGAATGAAAATTCTCATAACTATTAGTTCAACCTCCACAATATTTAGTAATTTGTGCACATAATAGTAGCAATTTCTCCTTCCTCTGAACAAATTGCAAATACTTTTGGACATGTATCAGTTGCTTTCATACAATTCTCTGCTGTTTTTTAACATTATCATTTGTTTATGTCATGTCAGTCAAAATGAACTATACTTATGAATGCTGAATAGTCGTTCCCAATAAAACTAATAGTCTTCATTTCATTGCTTGAGTCATTACATACAAAATTGTTGAACTAGTTATCAAATTCTGTCACAGTGCTGTAGAATTGCAAAGAGCATACAATAAAAATGTATACATTCAGTGTCTTGTACTCACTTACTCACCTAACTACAGCAATGTGTAACTTTACTGTAGTTTTCAAATGGCTGTACAAGTACTGTATAGTGCTGTCTTGAGCATGTTCAGGTAGTGTCACCGAAGTTCTGACCTTTTTTGCATTGGAAAACACTGAGAGAACTGTCATAATGAAAACATGACAAAGCCATTTGACTATCTTGTTCATAAACGATGGTGTCAAGACTTATCATTTTGATGACACTGAAAGTTTCATTGACATGAATACCTGCTTTTGAGGAATGGACTATCCATTTTGAGCAAGTGACGTGCTTTTGCAGGTCATCCACTGGGTTTTGCAGTTTGCACTAATTGTTTTGAGAATTGCACTAACTTCTGTGCAAATGTTAATAGTGATGTGAGAAAAGCACCAAAGCGACTGAGAAAAACTGTAAAATACAGGATAGTTGTGGGATTTCCACTGACATCAAATCCAAGTTTTACTCAGTATACTTTGTATACTCCTGTAACACAGTGGTTCTTAAATTTTTTGTTTGGCGACCCCCCAAAAAACATGGGCCAAGTCTCGCGACCCCCTTCTCTCTAACTGGCGGAATTTAGTTTCGAAATATTGTGAGATGGGCATTGGAAGCAGAGGCAGAAAATGTCTTCCCTCATAGGTAGGCTATGTCAACATCAAAGGCATTATGTCAATGGCACCCTTTGACTAAAAACCTTTACAAAAATGTCTTTAATCCAGACAGCAAATCATTTTGCAACCCCTCAAATGTTTTTGGCGACCCCCAGTTTGAGAACCACTGCTGTAACATACCTATGGTTAAGGTTATGGTCATTGAATTTAGCAGACACTTTTGTCCAAAGAGACTTATGGATGATGCACATTACAATAGTTAAAATGAACAGTAAACGTTTTTTTAAAAGTTGTTAAGCCTGCATTAAGCAACTTAAAAGCCAATAATAACAAATTATTATGTTTATTATTATTGTTTTATCTCATCATATCTAGGCATTTTCTATTGTATTATTATTTTATTTTTGTTATTTCACTTCTGGTCAACCCTGTTATAAAATCCTAGGTTGCTTTTGTTGGTGATCTCATCACAGTAACAAGAGTTACACTGCCACCTGTTGAATAATGCAGCCAAGTACACCCTCTGTGAAAGTCTCATACATACTGTAGTTGGCATAGTTGTTACTTGCAACACAATGTGGCATGAATAAACTATTAAACAAATAGTATATGTAAAATATTTTTATATGTAAAAATTAAAAAATAACTGAACAATCTTACATTAAAATAAATTCATTGTATGTTGAAATCTAGGCTTAATAAAATGTGTTTATGCAATTATTAAATAAAACAATTAGATTATTAAACTTTATTGTCATTGTGCAGAGTACAAGTACAAAGACAACAATATGCAGTTTGTGTCTAACCAGAAGTGATAAAAAAGCAGAATGAAAATTCTCATAACTATTAGTTCAACCTCCACAATATTTAGTCATTTGTGCACATCATAGTAGCAATTTCTCCTTCCTCTGAACAAATTGCAAATACTTTTGGACATGTATCAGTTGCTTTCATACAATTCTCTGCTGTTTTTTAACATTATCATTTGCTTATGTCATGTCAGTCAAAATGAACTATACTTATGAATGCTGAATAGTCGTTCCCAATAAAACTAATAGTCTTCATTTCATTGCTTGAGTCATTACATACAAAATTGTTGAACTAGTTATCAAATTCTGTCACAGTGCTGTAGAATTGCAAAGAGCATACAATAAAAATGTATGCATTCAGTGTCTTGTACTCACTTACTCACCTAACTACAGCAATGTGTAACTTTACTGTAGTTTTCAAATGGCTGTTCAAGTACTGTATAGTGCTGTCTTGAGCATGTTCAGGTAGTGTCACCGAGTTCCGACCTTTTTTTGCATTGGAAAACACTGAGAGAACTGTCACAATGAAAACATGACAAAGCCATTTGACTATCTTGTTCATAAACGATGGTGTCAAGACTTCTCATTTTGATGACACTGACAGTTTCATTGACATGAATACCTGCTTTTGAGGAATGGACTATCCATTTTGAGCAAGTGGCGTGCTTTTGCAGGTCATCCACTGGGTTTTGCAGTTTGCACTAATTGTTTTGAGAATTGCACTAACTTCTGTGCAAATGTTAATAGTGATGTGAGAAAAGCACCAAAGCGACTGAGAAAAACTGTAAAATACAGGATAGTTGTGGGATTTCCACTTACATCAAATCCAAGTTTTACTCAGTATACTTTGTATACTCCTGTAACACAGTGGTTCTTAAATTTTTTGTTTGGCGACCCCCCAAAAAACATGGGCCAAGTCTCGCGACCCCCTTCTCTCTAACTGGCGGAATTTAGTTTCGAAATATTGTGAGATGGGCATTGGAAGCAAAGGCAGAAAATGTCTTCCCTCATAGGTAGGCTATGTCAACATCAAAGGCATTATGTCAATGGCACCCTTTGACTAAAAACTTTACAAAAATGTCTTTAATCCAGACAGCAAATCATTTTGCAACCCCTCCAATGTTTTTGGCGACCCCCAGTTTGAGAACCACTGCTGTAACATACCTATGGTTAAGGTTATGGTCATTGAATTTAGCAGACACTTTTGTCCAAAGAGACTTATGGATGATGCACATTACAATAGTTAAAATGAACAGTAAACGTTTTTTTAAAAGTTGTTAAGCCTGCATTAAGCAACTTAAAAGCCTATAATAACAAATTATTATGTTTATTATTATTGTTTTATCTCATCATATCTAGGCATTTTCTATTGTATTATTATTTTATTTTTGTTATTTCACTTTTGGTCAACCCTGTTTTATAAAATACTAGGTTGCTTTTGTTGGATCTCATCACAGTAACAAGGGTTACACTGCCACCTGTTGACTAATGCAGCCAAGTACACCCTCTGTGAAAGTCTCATACATTGTGTGGCATAGTTGTTACTTGCAACACAATGTGGCATGAATAAACTATTAAACAAATAGTATATGTAAAATATTTTTATATGTAAAAATGAAAAAATAACTGAAAAATCTTAAAATAAATTCATTGTATGTTGAAATCTAGGCTTAATAAAATGTGTTTATACAAGTATTAAATAAAACAATTAGATTATTAAACTTTATTGTCATTGTGCAGAGTACAAGTACAAAGACAACAATATGCAGTTTGTGTCTAACCAGAAGTGCAAAAAAAGCAGAAAAGTGCGTGATATACAGGAACTGATACACACTTTTCATACAGGAATTGAACTCTTTCTTGAATCAGTACATACAGGAATAAGGGGCTTGAATTCTATGTTTCGTTTGATTTTCATATTTTATTTGTTTGAAGAGCTCTTCCTTATCATTTCATTTATATTTTGCCCATTCAATGCTGTGTAACCACACTGCTGTTTTTGAGGCAATAAAACTGTCAATTATTCAACTTATTAATTCCTCTTGTGAGTTAGTCCATTTAAGCATACCCCTCTCCCGAGCCTAGGTTGATGTTTAGTGCTTGAATTACTGGTCCAGGTCTATGAGCGCTACACATGCATTTGTTCATAGTAATTTCTAGCATCTAAAAAACAAAACAAAGCAGAAAGATTTAACATTTACTGTAAATCCAGTAAACATAAAGTATTGAATGGGGGGTTTGTGTTGAGAAAAGGGTGGGAAAGGGTGGAAGATTTCAAAAAATGTGTGTTAGCAATTGTGAAAAACTGTATACTGGAACAGACAGGCAGACAGACATATACTGTATATGAGAATGCAGTCTACAGCCTACAATGTACTCTGAATGCCTCACTGATATTGTCCATTGTTGATATGACCTTGCCGATATGTCCATTGTTGATTTGACCTTTATTAAAGTCGTGACTTGGAGAGAGCAAATGGCAGAAAAAGCAGAGTTGATGCATTGAATCGAATGTAAAGAAAAGCATAATATATAATGTTAATCACCTCTAATAAATGAAGTTTGATTCCAAAATGCTATATCCTCCATTTTTAATGAATTTTCATAAATCATTTGTTTTGTTTTCCAAGTAATTTCAGTGGAAATGTAGTTGGATATTGTTATTACAGTGCATAAAAATGCACTGTTCTGTTATCTTCTTCCCACCAAATTTCTGCGTCTAATTCAGCTTCAACCATTTAACGTATAAACTTCGTTCAAACTTTGATTTTTCCCCATAGACTTTGCATTAGCACTATGACATCACAATGGGCTAATTAACTTGATTTGCACCTGTATCAACTTCCAGCTGCTCAACTAGGCTCCATCAAAAAGCCACTTAAACAGATTGCACCTGTATCAACTGCTTTCTGCTCAACTAGGCCAACTCTCTCTGTGTATCTCCATTCTACATAAGGATAAGGATATGAGGCACATCCATTAAACAATCTGCCTATCAACATCCATTCAACTTTCTATCTATCAACATCCATTACACTATCTACATTCAACTTTTAAACTATATACTCTGTCTCAGGCTTTAAGCATACAATCTGGTTCTCTTAAGATTCTGTTCAGCTATTTCCTCTGCCGAAAACTGTTTTAAAATAAATGTCCTATATTATAAAATATTTTAACTATTTAAACTACTCAACTATTTTACTGTTCAGCCATTTCAACTGTCAGTTGTTATCAACTATAACTCCTGCCAACTGTTTTCTCTGCCCACAAATGTTTCCAAATAAAAGTTTGTTTTGCGTTTTATGTTAATATACAGTATGTCTTGCATTTTCATGAACTGGTAATTTCCTCGAAATTACATTTTCTAGTTTGATTTATCTTTACTCAATCAGAATATGAATATGAATTGATGACACCTGTAGCCTGAGGCCCGATGTGTTGGAGCGCTCGATTGAATGTTGCGCTAGACAGGCTACAGGTGTCATCAATTGAGGCAACTTGCCTTACACTGACGAAAGCCGCAAGGCCGAAATGTTTGTGACCCCTGCTGCTATGTGAAAATAAATTAGCAAAAAATAAACGATTTTTGAGTGCGACCAATTTTATGTCCATTGTTAATATGAACCTTTACTGTTCAGCAACCTGTTTACACACTGAACTAACTATAGACTATTCAATCAATCAATCAGATTTATTTATATAGCACATTTAAACATGACTTGCATCAACCAAAGTGCTTTACAGAGACCGGTGGGAAGCAAACATATAACATATAACAAATAAAATATTGGTTGTGTCACATCATTTGAAACAAGTGTGATCAATTTTGAGTACTTGGGTTTAACGTATGCCCATGACATGTGCTCTATTTGTGTTTACCTTTTGCCACTTGTGGTTACCATTATGCATCACAAGTGCATCAAAATTTAAAATGTGTTTTATTGCACGAGAATGTGTTTAGATTTTTTTTTTTTTGGGGGATAATAATCTATGAGATCTGAAAATTGTGTTTTATATGTAAAGGGGGATCGATTCAAGAAATAATAATAATAATAATAATTCATTTTATAAATAAAATGAATTATTATTATTATTTAAAATAATTCATTCATTTTGTATAGCGCTTTTCAAAGACCCAAAGTCGCTTACAGAATGGGGGAAACAAAGAAACAAAGAAGGACAACAGTACTACATACATACATACATACATACATACAAACATACATACATGCATACAAATACATATAGATACATACAGACACAAGAGCATTAGTGAATTGAGGAATAAAAAGTAAATCATAATGGTGCAAACATCGAAGACAAGAGCAATAGTGGAATGAAGAATGAGTAATAATGGTACAGACATCCAAGACAAGGCAGGAGCAATAACAGTAAATGTGTTCAGACAACTGAGCATTTGGCTCAGAGAAAGGAGTTTATTCAGCCTAGAAATCTAGACGCGCCCCTAGCGGCAGCAAATTACATTTGCTGCCAGGGCTAGTCTAGCAACTCTCCGTTGGCTTGTGAGCTCCAGAAATCTAAACTTAATCAGGCCAATGAAATCGTGTATAGAGTCATTAGGTGGGCTTAACATAATGATTGATGGCAGAGTTGCAAACGGTTTGGCTTGAATTCCCCTGCTACTTGAAAACAAATAAGATGGATGTTGCTGCTGGCTAACAGTGTGACACGAAGTTAAGCTTTTATTAAGTTGGCAAACGCTTGAACTAGCCAACTAGTTCAGCTTGGTGGGAAACGATGGGACTCATAGCGCTGCCGCTGTCCCATTAAGTGCAGATGGAATTTGAAAGACAACTGATTATCCCGCCCCTCGGGCTGAGCACTGCGAACGGTGAGTGCCCAGACCCTACATTTTAATGTGGGTCTGGCTCGTCAGGCTAGAGTTTAGTGTTTTAAAACTGTAACATGAGGGCTCAAGGGTAAGAGCGCCCCCTAGTGAGATAGATGATTGCACAACATAAACACAGGAGTGGCAGTGACATTGGTGGGATACTATTTAGAACTGGGCAAAGTGCTGCGTTTGCTGCTTCATTGTCTATCCAGAGAGTAGTATGTAAGATAAAATAATATGAACAGCACCCACCACTCACGGAGAAGTGTAAACAGGGTGGATCAGTGCACAAGGTGTCCACAATAAAAGCAAATAATATAGGGCCAGATCCATCTGAAAACAGGCAGGTATTTGCTCATTCATTTTTTTTTTATGCGTTGATTGCTGCACATTCTTTCCTCCCTCCACCAGAATGAGGGCTTACTGGCAAAGACTGCAGTGAGGTCATCCAGGATTCCCTGGGTGGTCAAGGAAATCCCTTTCTCTTACAGTTTTTCTCAGTCGCTTTGGTGCTTTTCTCACATCACTATTAACATTTGCACAGCAGTTAGTGCAATTCTCAAAACAATTAGTGCAAACTGCAAAACCTAGTGGATGACCTGCAAAAGCACGTCACTTGCTCAAAATGGATAGTCCATTCCTCAAAAGCAGGTATTCATGTCAATGAAACTGTCAGTGTCATCAAAAGGAGAAGTCTTGACACCATCGTTTATGAACAAGGTAGTCAAAAGGCTTTGTCATGTTTTCATTATGACAGTTCTCTCTGTGTTTTCCAATGCAAAAAAAGGTCAGAACCGGTGACACTACCTGAACATGCTCAAGACAGCACTATACAGTACTTGTACAGCCATTTGAAAACTACAGTAAAGTTACACATTGCTGTAGTTAGGTGAGTAAGTGAGTACAAGACACTGAATAATGCATACATTTTACTGTTTGCTCTTTGCAATTCTACAGCATTGTGACAGAATTTGATAACTAGTTCAACAATTTTGTATGTAATGACTCAAGCAATGAAATGAAGACTATTAGTTTTATTGGGAACGACTATTCAGCATTCATAAGTATAGTTCATTTTGACTGACATGACATAAGCAAATGATAATGTTAAAAAACAGCAGAGAATTGTATGAAAGCAACTGATACATGTCCAAAAGTATTTGCAATTTGTTCAGAGGAAGGATGAATGTGATGTGCACATCATGAATGTGATGTGCACAAATGACTAAATGTTGTGGAGGTTGAACTAATAGTTATGAGAATTTTAATTCTGATCTGAAAAAAGCACCAAAGCGACTGAGAAAAACTGTAAAGAGACAGCAGAAAATCTGGACCTGGATCTGGACCTGGACTTAAAAGGCTGTAATAGAACTTAGGCATAAAGGTGAAGTCAGCATAGGAAGTTGCGTTTATGTTTTATTGTATGTATTATTATTAGCAGGCGCTGTTGTCCAAAACATTGTACATTATATTTGTTAACCAAGGACCAAACGAAACACTGCAGAGAGGTAGCTCACCCGGCCTTCAATTTTGTTTGGGGGACAGGCTGCCCCTACTTTGTTTGTTTCCCGTTTTCAGAGCCTGGGCTGCCTAAAGAGACCGTTTTTTTACAGTGTACTCCTGGAATGGGCAGCTAGCGATCATGAGATGATGGCTGAATGTGTCAAAAAAAGTTGAAGGCTTGAAATTGCTCTCTCACTCTCTCTCTCTTTTCCATTGACAGATTATGAAATGAAGCGGCACCCCTGGACACTGAGGCCTCTTCCGTAGTTGCACTTTGCCTGTTTGCTTGAGTAAAGATTCAATATGGAGGATTTATGTCGGATGGATTGGCAGAAATGGAATATACAGTAGAAATATATTTATAATCATATTGTCCTTGATGTATAATTGTAGTCAAAAACTCCAGGCACACTCAGGTGTGAGGAAACACTGCAGGTTTATTCACAACGCCGGGGGCAAGTAACCAGCAACATCACGTTCCAGTAACACTAACCAATTTATAGGGCAAGGGCCTATCCTAAACATGTTAGTTACATCGTAGTAATATAAATCACATGGGTCCTTACTTGAACATACAATGGTCTTTTCCAAAACTCCTTATACATGCAGAAATACAACAATACATGTATACTTCTCGGACATACCATGTGATCCTACCGCCGAGTCATGTGGCTTGTCCAGGGAAGTAAGATAATAGGTCAATACAATACATTCTTCAGCATTTTCTTGTATGCTCCCTCACAGGATATTCCTAATAGTACTGCCTTAGGCAGAATACCCCTAACTCATGACAAAAGGGGTCGCATGACCTTTACTAGAATGTTGTGACATGGAGAGGGCAAATGACAGAAAAAGCAGAGTTGATGCATTGAATCGAATGTACAGAAAAGCATACACATAAAAATATAATGTTAATCACCTTTATGTAATAAATGTAGATTAGTATTCACTTGTAATACATATACACGTATTAGTAATCATTTCTAATGCATAAGATTTTGTTAGTAATCCAACATTTCTACCACATAATCACCTGTGACTACGTACCACAAATCATAACATTTTCACCACATCTCTTACTGTCCTCAGAAACCATCATCTAAAATTAGAAAGTACAATACATATGGACCTACAAGTAATTTGACTCTGTGTACACCAGACATTCAAAGACCTAATTTATGGTGTGAAACATATACTGTATGTAGCATGTAGTCATATTTAGTGCTTGTTATGTGTTGAAAGTAAAATACAAATACTTTATATTTGGTAAAAAGGAGGAAATACTTAGGGTTGCCACTCTCCTTGACACAAAAGGGTTCAGAGCAAAGAATACTGTTAAAATATTGTATTAATTGTGTATTAATTGACAATGATCTAAATTTCAACAGCCACATGAAATCAAAACTAAATCAGCTTTTTACCACCTCAACAACATTGCCAAACTTAGAAGGCTGATGTCAAAACATGATTTGAAAACCTCATTCATGCATTTATCCAGCAGGGTTGATTACAGCATTGGACTTTTCACAGGTGTTCCTAAAAATACTACCAAACAGCTTCAGGTGATACAAAACACAGCAGCTAGGGTTATCATGAAAACTGAAAGAACTGACCACATTACTCCCATAAGTCCCTGCACTGGCATACAGTAAGTCACAGAATATAAACCTTTCAGACATGCTTCAGCAGTACGCACCCTCTAGACCTCTCCGGTCTCAGAAAAAAAACCTGTTAGTAAAACCTGCTGTTAAAACTAAACATGGTGAAGCAGCTTTTAGCTGCTAGGCGGTTCTGCTCTGGAACCAACGTTTGGATTAAGCTTATATCAAAAAGGCCCCAACTGTGGCCAGTTTTAAATCTACACTTAACACCAAACTGTTCTTAGATGCCTTCTGCTCACTGCACTGAGTTGCAAATTCTGAATCTGTCTTTTAATTATTCTACTTTGTGCCTTTTATTTTTAATTATTCTTTATTTTAAATTATTTTACTTTGTGTTTTATGTTTTCTTTTTGTTATGATCTTTACTTTTTAAACTATTCTTTAACTGATGCCCTTATATGCTTTTACTTGCTATTACTGTTTGCTTTTGTTGTAAAGCACATTGAATGACCTCTGTGTATGAAATGCGCTATATAAATAAACTTGACTGGACTATGTATTGCTAGGGGCCTTTTAGGGTCTCTCCAGGGTCAACTCTTGAGCAGGCAGTCGGGCTTACATAGTACAGATTTTTTTTGGGCTCCTGGCCCCCTGAGCCTGCATGGTAGACCAGTGTGTTAACCCAGGCCTGCCTTTCCCCCTCTACATCCCTTTTCCCTGGACCTCATTTTGTTCCCAATTATTTGTGTGCTTTGGCATCAATACATTTAATTCAGGCTACTTTATAGCAATTAGCAATATAATAATATTTATTATAAATATATATATAATTATTATATATATATATATATATATATATATATATATATATATATATTTGCAAATTTTGCTAGAAGTAAATGTATTGATGCCAAATATATATAAACTCTGTCTACTTAATCAGCAGAAACCCTTAGAGGCATGTGTCATTTCAAATGAAAATTATAGGATATTTACACTGTAAAGTCACCTTTGGAATTATAGGCCTTTATGAGTGCCTTATTTGCTATCACTAGCCTACATTAAGAAGGCCTACCAATGGCAGCCACAAGAGGTCCCTAGTGTATAGATTTTCATATGTCTGCTGCTCGACACTGTTCAAATAAACTGAACGTGTTGCGGCTTTACGAGAAGCTATCATGATCTGTGCATCATCATCCAATAGTAGAAACATGCCAACGTATTTTAGATAAACTTGCTGTGTAGGAAACTGTACATAGCCTACCCTACCTACTACCGTCACACGACGCAGCCAGGCAATGTATATGAAAGCTACGGCCAAGTCCAAGTAGCTAGCTTGCGGATTGGTTTGCACATGGACAGGGCGTCTTTCCTCAGTGCTGGTTGGCTGCTGATGTAGCTGTTGCCAGGAAAAGGACCCATTATGTTATCATTTAGTTATTAAATCAACAGCGCTTCACCACAGCATAATCTAGTCAGATTTAGTAGGCCTACGCTTATTTTTTGTCCATCCAACTAGTTACAATGAGTTTAAGTAAACTCACAACTTGACCATGGCAGGAGAACTTTCTCTTCTTGCGAAACCTAGTTTCTGGCCAAGTTATCGTGAGGTTATATAATTAGAAAACGATACGTCTCTAGGTAGCATATTTCGCCAAAATCGATTTCCTTCATTTACAGTTTTACACGTTAAAGAAAATAAACATTTGGTTTGAAAAAGCAGGAAGTTATCTGGATGACGTTGAACATAAACTACGGAAGCCTCTTTGGCTGCAAGAAAGAACTTTGATGTTTGTGTTACTGGTTGAGGTGATGTAAGGACATGTGGTCAGGTGGTCGTAGCCTACCGACACATTTACCTAGGTGTACAGTTTTGCACTACTGATAAATTGAGACAAATGTCAATCTTGATACAATGTTCAACTCGTTGCCATTCAATAATTCATTATAAGGTTGTATTTATTATTATGAGAATAACATAGGCCTACTACATTAACCCATCCAATACACTTTTAAATAAAAGAAGTTCTGTCCAAAATGATCACTTCTGTAGTAATTTCTAACATGGTCTGAAAATGAACTGTAGGCCGCTATACAATAGGCTACAGTGTTATTTTCAGACATGCTACATAAGAGCCTACATTTTGAACCTGCTGAACTTGATTATTGGTGTTGTTCATTGTTTGTCTTTGAAAGCTTTACATCTAAATAATCTACTCTCTCTCCTGATGATTAGGTGGTATGAACAGACTTAATCTATTTCAGGATATTCATTTCGCAGTGTAGAGCAACTGAACATTTTACTGATGTCTCATTGCAGTACTCTCCCAGGGATTAAGGTTGCTAATGACGAGACGATTGAGAGACTGATTTGGGCTGATTCAATCGGTGTCTCTGTGCTCCACCTTCCCCAGAGAGTGTTTGCCCTCGATAGCTCGGCGATCTGCGTGTGCCCTGTGTTCACAATGAATGGCTGTTTCTAGCGAGACGGGGAGCGAGAGAGGGAGCGCGCCCGACTTCTCCATTGAAACGCTTTGAAACAGCTACCAGCGAGGGGGTGAGTCGGCTTCAAGGCTAGACAGACGGGGTCGTTTAAGGCTGCGGGGATTTCAGGTTGTCTGTATTACGTTTGGTGTCCTGATAGGCAATTCTTGTTGCGGTGAAAATGTAATCGGTTTTGGGATGTTTTCTCGGGGCATTGTTTTGGGGGAAGGTGTGCGGTGGGGGATGGGCTCATAAGAATGGCACCAACAAAACTTTAACCACTTCACCGACCTTACAGTAATGGCTGCATGCGGGTGATTGGCAGCTCTCCAGTTTCAGCGCCGGTCCTAGTATATTTTAAAACAGAAATAATTACATTTTCACGTTTGTCTCTAAGACCTTAGGCACGTCACTGTGAATGTTATTTAAGATTATTTAGTTTTCGGTTATTTCTTTTTGTCAGATACCGGCGACAAGTGGTTAAACGGTGTCTTGATGAGCGACTTCCAACCCCTACTCTCAGCGCTGGTTTAGTCTGGCTCGCCCCCAGTTGCTGCATTTGTCCCGGGATGACCTGTTGATGTCGGTAGCTAAAATATAGTAAGGTGGGCATGATTTCTTTATTTTGTGTTTAAATGTTTCTTTAGCGGAATGTTAAAAAGTATTGTTAGGGCTCACCGATGTTGGTATTTTAATTAGGCTGCGTGTTTGGCAGGTATAGATGGCGTACGACTTTATTTTTTTACAGTACACCAAATATATTTGGTGTTTTTAGCTCACTGAATGGTGCGGAGTGAACACAGATTTATTTTAGCTTGCTTGCCATGCTAGCCCGTTTGCTACAACAAGCGGGCATACCCGGCTAAGTAGGCCCCTTGAATGTAATATACGGGAACGTTAGCTAGCATAGCGGCACTTTGAGTAGGACCGGGCAGAGGCGACAGATGTGCATTCCTTGCCAAACTAAATGTTTTCATCCCTTGATTGTCGCAGGTAAACGCCTTGCTAAATAACCTGTAAATGTATTTAGTCGGTGTCGTGGATTGCGCCTAGGTGCTGCATTTCTCATATATCGGGTCATTCTGTAGTAGTTGCCATCTTTCGACGCCCCCCGGCCCGTGCCAGTGGAGCACTCCAACCGGGCAGATTGACTGACATATAACGGGGCACGGCCAGCCGATACCGCGACAGAGTCAGCCTTTTCTGCAGTCTTATCTAACGCAACGCCTGTTTGCATCAACCAGGAGGTTTGCATAAATCTTGTAGGCATTGCGAATCTTATTTCGAGATTTTACTTTAAAGAAAACAGTCGCCCTAGTGGTAAACGTTTAATTTTTAGGCAGTGAATCCTTAAATATTTCAGTCAACGTCACGTTACCCATAAATCTGAGCGCTGTAATTAGTGTCTCTGAAATTCTAAATGTTGTTCACAATAAACAGATTCGGAAATTAAATAATATACATAATTATGTAAATATATTTTTTTACAAATCAGTTTGTAGCTACTTACTAAACGCTAATCCAGCACAATGTGTGATATGCATCTTTTTATCTTAGTTCAACAACGCTGATTGGTTGTTTATCATGACCCAAACGGAAATTAAAAAGGTATTTTAAGGGATCTAGTTAAAGAAGTTTGTTTTTTAGTTTTGGTTTTGCTCACAACTCATACTCAGCTAAATAACTTAAATTATTGTGGCCTCCTTATTTGGATAACAGTAAAGCAGGTTGTTTCAATGTAGGATCTGCTATGAGCCCATCCTCTTCAATTCTGTTTTAGTGTGTTTGGCATAGTGCATGTGTCTGTGAGCGGGAGATGGCCTTCTCTATCTGCACGGTTGACCATTACCATAAACAGTTTCTGTTATCGTATCAGTTTGCAGGGAATCCATGCTGTTAAATGCACAGCTTCTTGAGCCATACTAAAACAAAAGCTGGGACTCTCAGAAATTACACAAGCTGTCAAGAGACATTTGGGTTGTCTTAGCCAATGGCTGTGTCACAGGGCTGCTGTTGTTTGTCAAGCAGGGCCTTTAGCCAAACATGCAAACTTTACTTTTAAGAGACCATCTTTCTTAACTTCTCCCAATTGTAAGAGAGGGACACTGTTGTCTTGCTGGCCTAAGAGGTTGAGGCACTTGTATGCAGTATTCAGAGACACGCAACCTTAAAAGTCAGAGCCATCTGTGTTTACTACAGCAGTACACAGATGACCTATTCGTAATTTAAACACAGGAAACTATAGGCCAGCGTTATCTTAAGCCTAGCCTCTGTCAGCCAGCCGTTTGCAGTGGGTGTGCTAGAGAAAGAAAAAAAACATGGCGCCATATGAAGGTGGTATTTCGCACCGTGTCATGCTAACTAAACACAGCTCTGCTTGCCCACGCTGTCCTCTAAAGACCTGGCCCCCCTCCCCCTCCCCTTTGCAGTGGCAGACTCGCAGCACTTCTTGTCTGATTTATCTCCCTCACATGTGGAGCAGACACAAGGCCCTTTCGTCACATTAAGATCAGCGGCTGGGGCTTGGCCTTATGCGTTCCCCATGCTGTCTGTGAGTGTGTGTGTGTGTGTGTGTGTGTGTGTGTGTGTGTGTGTGTGTGTGTCAGAGAGAGAGACAAATGGTACCTGCTCAAGTTGTAATTTAAAGAAAGTGGATGTGTGGGAAAAGGGCCTAGCAGTCTAATTGAAAACCATGTGCTGTGGAGGAGTAGGAGAAAGGTCATGGAGTGAATGTGGTTTTTCATTTGGTGCTTAAATGCCTCATTGTTTCCTCTGCTGACATGGTATAGAAGCCATGATGTAGAGCCATTTTCTTTTTTTTTGTATTTCTTTTTTATTCCATTGGGAGGTGGGTTTTACAGCTCCAACTTGTCAGTGTCTCGGTAGTCTTTACCTCTCTTAACTTTACCCCTTTTGTTTCTCTCGTTCTTCTCTCCCCTCCATCTCTTCAGATTTCTGTAGTGGTGCTGGCCATTGCGTCATGGCTCAGACCCTTCAGATGGCGATTCCCAATTTCGGCAACAACGTCCTGGAGTGTCTGAACGAGCAGCGTCTGCAGGGTCTCTACTGCGACGTGTCGGTGGTGGTCAAGGGCCATGCCTTCAAGGCGCACCGGGCCGTGCTGGCGGCCAGCAGCTCCTACTTCCGCGACCTGTTCAACGCCAGTGGCGGCGCCGGCAACAAGACGCCGGTGGTGGAGCTGCCGCCCGCGGTCCAGCCGCAGAGCTTCCAGCAGATTCTGTCCTTCTGCTACACGGGTCGCCTGAGCATGAACGTGGGCGACCAGTTCTTGCTCATGTACACGGCGGGCTTCCTGCAGATCCAGCAGATCATGGAGAAGGGCACCGAGTTCTTCCTGAAGGTCAGCTCGCCCAGCTGTGACTCGCAGGGCCTGCACGCCGAGGAGGGGGCGCCGCCGTCCGAGCCCCAGAGCCCTGTGGCGCAGACCACAGTGGGGGTCAGCGTTGGCGGTGGTGGTGGGGGAGGAGGAGGAGGTGGGGTCGACCAGCCACGGTCGAGCAGCCGGCCGGCGTCCTGCCTGACCCCGCTGCCGCTGGTGTCCAAGGTGAAGACGGAGCAGCCGGAGGCGTCGCCCTACTCGGTGGTGTGCACACCCGTGGCCAAGCGCCTCTGGGAGGGCGGCAACCGGGGCGAGAGCGGTGGCGGCTCGGGGGGGTCGGGCGGCAGCATGCGCAAGGCGGCCCGCTTCTCCCAGGAGGCTGCCCGCGGCAGCTCCATCCAGAGCAGCCTGGGCCTGGGCCTGGCGCTGGCGGGCAACGGGGGCGGCGCCGGCAGCAACGGGAACGGCACCAGCACGGCCACCCCCGAGGGCACCAGCCCGGGCAACCTCAGCGCCTACACCAGCGACTCTCCCATCTCTTACCACGACGACGAGGAAGAGGAGGAGGTGGTGGACGACGGCACGGAGGAGCAGTATCGACAGATCTGCAACATGTACACCATGTACAGCATGCTCAACATGGGCGCAGCAGGTGAGAGCACACGCCATGGGGCACCCCCAGCGACAGGTTGGTTGAATCATTTAGCCCGTCCTGCACTGTCGTTCTCCCACCATCACACCATCCAATGCTCTTGAACTAGAGAATTTGATCATTTGATTTGTCATCACTCCTTCTTGCTGCAGGGCTGAGGGCTTCTGTGTTTTATGCTAAAATTAGCAGAGCAATTTACACTATCCAAATTTGGCAGCAAGAGGCATTGCACGTGTTATGGTGGTGCTTTGGCTGAAATGCAGATTCATGGCATTTTCCAATAGTCCCTAACTTAATGTCTGTTCTGTAACCAACGGTATATGTTTTGGGTTTGTTCCCTTTCCCCCCTGACCTCCACCCCCCCCCCCCTTTTCCCGATGGTGTGGCTACTTCCCATCTGTGCCCCTCTCCTCCAGTGGCGGGCGAGCGCGTGGAGGCCCTGCCTGACCACTCCGAGACGCGGAGTCGGGGCCGAGGGCGGCAGGACCTGGCCTCTTTGCCCACGGAGCTCATAGCACAGATCGGCAACCGCTGCCACCCCAAGCTGTACGAGGAGGGCGACCCTGCCGAGAAACTGGAGCTGGTCTCAGGTCAGGCAGACACACACTGTTTCGGATGGGTTTTTTTTTAGCAGTATTTATATTTTTTTAATTCCCTCAGTTTTCAGAGGACTGCCTGAGGCAAATCATCTATTCTAGCCAGAGGGAGAAAAGTTACTATCTACACGAAATGTAGGCTAAGGCATATACATTTTCCTCTTCCAGCACTGTGTTTTTTTATGATGTGTACTGGTAAATTTAATTAGAATACAATGAGTACAATGAACAGACTCTAGATAAATAGATAAGTATAATTTAACCATTTAAATCATGGCTGGATATTGTGCAGTATAGCGCACATGCTGATAGTTGGTGGACAGAGAAAGCTTTAGCTTCACTTTACCATGTTGACGCATTACTGTCAGCTTAACCTAACCTATAACCTATTTCAAACCTGTTGGCATTTGGTTGAGCTGGTTGGGGTTTTAAAAAGTTGTTGAAATTTCAAAAAAGTATCCAGTCATCTGGTACTTTGTCCCAGAGCAGACTAATTTATGAGTTGAAAAATGCCCTATTGTTCCAACTGTAATCCACAGGATTTTAAAGATTTGGCACATTGTTTTGGAAATAGGGATGATAATCCCATTAATTGACCCCAGGTCAGTCTGTTTAGAAGGGGACACTTAAGAATTTGACTTGGGGCCGGGGTTACTCAAATGGCCACAGAAGTCAAGAATGAAAACCGATAGTCTGTTTCTTCAGTATTGCCAACACCCACTACTGGTAGATTTTTTTTTTTTCCACACACACCTATGTGTAAGTTGCCATGGCTTGCCCCGCATAGTCATGAGCCATGTCAGAAATGTGGTATGTGACAAAGCATGCTCCCTCCCTGTGATCTCCAGTACATACAAGTCTCTTGGCACTTTTAACTGTAAGCAAGGACATGGCTGGTTGGCCCACAGATGGCTTTGTGATTCTATTCAGGGTTACTGAAGTGCCTTCATAAATCTGAGATCTGTTTACCAAAGCTGTTTTTTGCTCAAGTGTGTTGAACCATTCAAACTTGAGTCTACCAACATCTCAAAGTGTGTTTGTGTGTGTGTGTGTGCAGGCACCAACGTGTACATCTCGAGGGCCCAGCTCATGAACTGTCATATCAGTGCAGGCACCAGACACAAGGTTCTCCTGCGGAGGTTGCTGGCTGCGTTCTTTGACAGGTGAGGGGTGAGGAGGGGACTATGGCTACGTTACATGTTGTTTTTACTGTCCTGTGAAGAAAATCTTTCCCCCCACGCAGATATAATAGAAGCAGTAATGCTACAGCTCAAATTAAAGTTAGTGTAGTTATGTATTTCTGAGCTGTTCGTGTCAAAAGCAGATAAACAAGATTGGTCTGTATTTCTGCGCTTTAGTTCACAGAGAGCACATATTTTCTTAGAAATCAAATCAAGTCTTCAGACAGACACATGGTGAAACTTAGCTGATGTGGAGAAAGGTCAATTGCTAGGCTAAATGTCAAAACAGAACACAGTCAGAATGTCAACTACCTACCTGAGAAAGACAGCACTAAGTCTCTTCCCTTTCTCCAGGGTCAAATCAGGTCAGACCATAGACTCTCATGGCCTGGAATCTCCAGACCGTTCACTTTGTGAAGGTCTGGGTACTCCTCATTGGGAAGTGTATCCAATCCTAGTATTATAATGAACGTAGACTTCTTACTTACTTCTATCTTACTTCCTACATCACCACTAACCTTTGCAAACTGATAGTAAACTGTAAGGAAACAATACATTCTCCCAACTGATTATTTAATGTTTGCATGTGTTGATACTACCGTTTACCACTGCCACTTTCAATTTCAAAATAACGTCATCCCTCTGGCCGCTGATTGGTCTGCCATCCTGGTGGCTGAGGGAAACGTTACTGCATTGAGAGTAGCCAGACTAATAATGAGTAGTCCTGTGGTCAAGGCAGAGCTAGGAGAGGAAATTCAGACGTATTTTGAATTGAACGATACAGGAGAGGTGGGCCCACCTATGCTGTGGGACGCATTCAAGGCAGTTATGAGGGGCAATATAATAGCACGTACAGCATATCTTAAAAGGTCTAGACAGGAAAGGTTGGATACACTGCAGTCAAAATTAAAATTGCTACAAAGAAAACATAAAGATAGTATGGATCCAAATACTGAGCAAGAAATGAAAATAGTTACAAGTGAAATTGATGAAATATACACACAGGAAATACAGAAGAAACTTGTCTTTCTCAAGCAGAAATATTGGGAAGTTGGAGGCAAAGCATCTAAGCTGCTTGCCTATAGGCTAAGGAAAAGGCAGGCAGACAGTACACTATATAAAATAAAGAACCCTGAGAATAAGACAATTGAGTGTCAGCAGGAAAAAATTAAAGAATGCCTTCTATCTCACTATCAAAAACTCTATTCTCAAGATCGGTTAGACAATGATACCGAAACAGACACTTTTCTGCAGTCAATACATTTGCCAACGGTCACAGATGCTCAGAATAATATTCTTAGAGCTCAAGTGACTGTAGAAGAAATTAACTTGGCTATTACAAGACTTAAGACGGGTAGCTCTCCAGGCTCAGACGGTTTTACCTGTGAGTGGTATAAGGCTCTGAGGAATATATTAGTACCCTCACTGTTGAAGACCTATAACTAGATATTTAAAAAACTAGAAATGCCCCCCTCATGGAGGGAGGCAATAATTTCTCTCATTCCTAAGGAAGGCAAAAACAAACAGGAATGTGATAATTTAAGACCTATAAGTGTACTGAATGTAGACTACCGAATATTTACATCTATACTTGCAAGGAGGCTAGAAAAATGTTTGCCAGATATTATCCATCTGGACCAGACTGGCTTTGTAAAGCAAAGACAGACACAGGACAACATTAGAAGAACACTACATATAATACGGCACATCACAGAAAATAACATAGAGTCAGTCCTCATCAGCCTAGATGCCCAAAAAGCATTTGATACAGTGAGCTGGGCATTTCTATATAGAGTTCTATATGTATTTGGATTTCATGAGAAGTTCATTAAAATTATTCAAACACTATATAACAACCCAACAGCTAAAATCAGAGTGAATGGAGACCTCACTGCCTCCTTTTCCCTTCAGCGAGGTTGCAGGCAGGGATGTGCCGTTTCCCCTCTCTTATTTGACATATTTATTGAGCCCCTAAGTCAATGGATCCGCCAGAATCCTAATATCAAAGGGATTTCAACTTTCGGAGGGGAACAAAAGTTGGCATTGTTTGCTGATGACATTTTAGTTTACCTAGAACAACCTACACAATCTCTGCCTAGACTGGTGTCGTGTATGGAGGAATATGGCCAGATGTCTGGTTATAAGCTTAACATTTCTAAAACACAAATCATCATCTTCAACTATGAGCCCACTAGGGACATTGCTCAAAAATATCAGTTAAAATGGGATGCGGATTCAATAAAATACTTGGGTGTTTACATACCAAAAGACTTAACAACTTTGTCCAACATCAACTATGGGCCCCTGAATTCTAAAATAAAGAGAGTAGCCAGACTAGTATCTCAGTGAGATAAAAATGAGCTGCGATATTACGCGGGTGGGGCCAGGTTTTCACAGAGTTTCTGTTCTGTTGCATTGGTTATCATTTTGTGTGTGTGTGTGTGTGTGCGTGCGTGCGTGCGTGCGTGCGTGCGTGCGTGCGCGCGTGCGTGCGCGTTAGCAATATGAAATACGCTATGTCTTTGTTGCGGTTGCCATGCAATTACTTAAATGTGTGTTTGCGCTCATGCTCACCCATGTATCTCCACTCCTCCACCCACTTCAGGAGCACTCTGGCGAACAGCTGCGGAACCGGCATCCGCTCCTCCACCAACGACCCCAGCCGCAAGCCTCTGGACAACCGCGTCCTGCACGCTGTCAAGTGTGAGTGTCCCCGAGTTTTCCCCGGGGGCAGGGCCCACTGCTCGGAGGCCACAGGAGTCTCACCTCATCCAGAAACAGCTGGAATGCTTGTGTGGTCTTCCTGTGGTGTACAGATGAAGGGCTTATGGTCATTATGTTACACTGTAGTGCTATATTGTATTAGATCGACTCAAAAACACAAATATTACACCTATATGTAGTATGGGAGCATTATAGTTTTATATTTGCTTGTTCATGTACCCAGTGGGTCATAAACACTATCACAAACTCACTAGGTCTGCTACTGTACTTGGTGCAGTTGTGTGGTTTTCTTAGGCATGTATGATAAGCATATCTGTCTCTTGTCTGCCTCTCTTCTCTTTGAGCACTAACCCAAGGAAGTCAGCGTCACGTCCTGTGTTTTATTGAATCTGGTGTTTTCCTCTCTGTGGTCTCCCTCTTCCCTCTGCAGTCTACTGCCAGAACTTTGCCACCAGCTTCAAGGAGAGCGAGATGAACGCCATCGCGGCGGACATGTGCACCAACGCGCGGCGCGTGGTGCGCAAGAGCTGGATCCCCAAGCTGAAGCTGCTGATGGCCGAGGGTGACGCCTACGCCAGCTTCCTGCCCGACGGGGTCAAGCTGGAGGCGGACGCGCTTGGCGCTGAGGGCGCCTTCGACCCAGCCGGCCTGGAGGGCGGTCCGGCCGGAGGCCCTGGCGAGGTGGGGGCCAGCGACTCCCTGCAGGACGTGGGAGGGGACAGCAGCTCCTTGTTTTAGGGGGCTAAACCTGTCGCCCCACCCCATCCACCCCACCCCTCCTTCCACAACCACAGTCCGACCCATCCCACACACACACACACACACACACACACACACACCCAACATATATGCCGCTGCCGCCGCGCTGCTTCCGGCTCCCCTCCACCCCTAAATGTCACGTACCCCAACCCTCCTGCCCTACTGTTGTGATCTGACCAAGCCCAGCCCTGCCCAGCCCAGCCCAGCCCAACCTCCCCAACCCCCCCCATTACTTGACTCTGGGTTCCGCTGCTTCTACCCAGGATTGGTCCAGTCAGCCGGGTTCGATGGAGGCGGTCCTCACAGGTACTGTCCGAGGAGGCAGTGGGTAGGAATGTGATTGGTCTCAAAAGGAGACAAGGGGATGTTTTGATGTTTTTTCCTCTTCTTTTGATTACTATTTTGTTTTGGTAACACGAAAAAGTCAATGCTTACCCTTTTTGCACAGAGGCCCTCTTCCTACAAGCTTTGCTTTCATTTTTTGTTTTGTTTTGTTTTAATTGATCGTTATTATAATGTTGTCCTTTTATTTACTCAAAGTCAGGTGAATTCATTTCATTTATTTCATTACCTGACAGAAAAAATACATGTCAAAAAGACCCCCCACCCCACCACCACCACCCCCTCCTTTATTTCACCATTTCATATCAGAGGCGCTGATGGTCAAGTGGAGAGTGTGGGTCATGCCAGGCCCACTGCTCTGGTACTGGTAGTGGTACTGAATGTAACTGGCATGACGATGTGTGCCAGTGTGCCCACCTCCCAGGAGGGAGAGAGGGCAGCGGGCACTGGATGGACACAAGATGCTCTGGGCAGAGAGGAGAGATTCCTGTGGTGGAAGCACCTTCTCGTTCTCTCTCTCTCTCTCTCTCTCTCTCTCTCTCTCTCTCTCTCTCTCTCTCTCTCTCTCTACTCTATTTTTTTCACTCTCTCTCAGTTTGTCATCATCTCCCTCGTCCCTGTCTCTATCCCTCCTTTCCTTGTACTATCATCCGCGCCTCAGCTCTGGCCAGTCATCACCTGCAGAACGAAGGAGTGGAGAAAGAGAACGTTTTTTTGCCCCCCCCCCACATCTTCCCTCTTTTTCCACACGGCCCTGATCTTGGTGAAGTGTCTGTGTGCGAATCTGATCGCAGACACCGTTGGAACCAGAGCGGAAAACCAATGAACGAAAAAGAGAGGGACATGGGTGGAGGAAAAACTGAAAAGGAAATCGAGAGACTTGTCGTTGGGAAAAAAAGTATTTATCTAGACGCACCTTTACCATGTGCACAGAGAGACCTAGAGAGAAAGAGAGGGATTGTTCTCAGATCTCTTTGCTTTTTTTTTCTTCCTTTTTTTAGTGCTTTTTTAACATTTCCTTTTGTTTGACTGAAATGTTTGTGATGAGTAGTCTTGCATATGAGATGAAACAAAAAGAGAGTATAAAATATTTTTGCATTAAGTGATCTTATCTAGGCCGGGTGGGCGCTTTATACTTACTCGTCTGCCGTTCAGAACGGCGTGTTTAAGAGTTCCTGGTTTGGTCCCAGCTGTGGCAATATCGAGAGACCATTGCTTATTTGATCGGTGGGTTTGGCTGTATAGCTGATGGGTGATCAGTGCTTTTCTTACTTTATAGCGACTGATCCTGGATCTGCTGGGCTATTTTTACCCTGTGCTGACTTGGGTGCATGACAGGACCGAGAGCTGACCTGAAATCGGAATGGTGTTCTAGAGAGCGCATTTGCTGGTTGGTCTTAGACCTGGTTTAGATCAGCTTCAGGCTAGTGACTGTCTATATATGTGGCGTGTTGCTACATTTTTAGAATAGGGATTCCGAGATGACCCTACGCCCCTTTCCTTGAATACACACTATACATGCGCGCGCGCACACACACACACCACCATGCCGGAGGTGTGGAGTAATCAGTGTGTTTGTGTGTGTATAGGAAGGGGAAGGGGACTCTAGAGGTGGGACCTGGCCTCATACTGTCTTAAAGGTGGGGCTTGAGCCCTATTTAGGTTTAGGGGTAAAGCTGTGTTCCCAGGAAGGGTGAGTCTGTGTGGCTTTATATGCCTGTCTCACTTGTGTGTGTGTGTGTGCATTGGGTGAGGGGAAAGTGGGGGCAGGCAGGATTAGTGTTAAAAGTCATGACTGACAGCTTGCAGACGTCTTTGTGTTTGGGCAGCTGTGTGTGTGTGTGTGTGTGTGTGTGTTCAAGGGCTGGCATGCCATTCAGTGTGGGTGTGGGCAACCATATGTGCACATTCCATGCATAGAGTTGACTCTGTGTGCTAACTGTGTGTGTGCATAAGAAAGCAGTACATGTTTGGATCTGTTTGCTGTTCCTGTTGGCCCTGTGTGTGTGTGCGCGTGTTGATAGAATAAGCAGAGTTAAACCAGAATGTAGGTAAAGCAGTAAAGTTACATTTGCATAGCAGGACCTTGTTCTCTAATTTCCATGTCCAAATTCGAGTTGTGCCTCTGTACCATGCACAAGTACTGTGTTTGTCACACACACACACACACACACACACACACACACACACACATACATACATGTACACACAAAGAGAAGCTCCAGTGTACTCAGCTGGGCTCTGCCTAGCTAAGTGTCCCCTCTCTCAGCTCCTTCCTTTACCTTTCATTTAGGCTCAGTCATATGGCTTTAAAGAAGCATGGTGTTTTTAAAAGCACATTGTCTCTACAGAGGGGTGTGAGAACATTTTCCACTGAGGTGTATGTGTGTTTGTGTGTGAGTGTGAGTGTCTCTCACTTGGCTTTATCTCCAGTGCTATGTGATGTGACCTAATTTTAGTGATTTGCACCTTTACTGTTTGCACTGCTTTAGTGTGTGTGTGTGTGTGTGTGTGTGTGTGTGGACAGGAGATGTTTGTGCCACAGTAGGGGTATCCTTTCTGGGGATGCAGCTGATGTGCCTGATGATAATTCGGTGTCTTTCCTAGTGGAGCTGTGGAGCTTTGTGCACCTTTTTCATAGTCGGAACTAGTGCTTTTTGCACCTTTTTGTAGAGGACTGTAGGGGGCCATGCACCTTTATTTTGTAGATTCAAAGTGAGATGGTTTCTGGACTAAACCAATGGATTTGTGTGTGTGTGTGTGAGAGAGAAAGAGAGAGTGTTTGTGGGTCTTTGTGAAAGAGGGAGAGTGTGTGTGTGTGTGTGTGTGTGTGTGAGACTGCCAGAGGCTCCTTGAAAACAGGACACAGTCTTGTCTTTGAGAACGTAATGTGCAGTGTAAATATTGAAAGGATTGTTGAGCTGATTTTTACGATGTTTTAGACTTCTGTTTTGTAGGACTTGTGAGATTTGTCAATATGAATTCTTTTTTTAGATGTCATTTCCCCTCTTTTTTTCCTAGTTTTTGCCTCCTAGATGTTTTGTTTTCTTTCCTTGTTTTTTGAAACGTGTATAGACTAAAGATACTGAGTGGAGGCTTCCCCTTACCCAGCATGCATCATGCCAGAGAATCAGACCACAGCTAGGACTATGGATTCATGAGTTGGCCTCCATGATGAGAGGAACCACAGTCTGGTTAGGCTGTTTGTATATTAAGACTTCCTCCTATGATCCTTTTACTTTTGTTTACTCTGTGACTGAGCTGAACTACCAATTGTTTGGTTTTTCTAGACGTTGAGAGATGCATGAATGTATGTAGGAGGTCATTCAGTTTCTGCAATTTCCTTTAATAGTTCCGTTCTTTTTTTTTTTTTTTTACTTTCTCCCCTATCAACCAAGCTTGTAGAACGTACTGTATTTACCTTTTTATAGAAAGAGAGAGAGCGAGAGAGATCTACTAACAAGGTTGAGTTGCCAATTGTTTGTTTTTGTTTTGCTAAAGAGAAAAAGTAAAATAGGATATGGGAAAAAAACGTGTAGGACAGAACATTGCCTATTTTTTCATTTTTGATAAGGACTTAAGTGCTGAATTTGTGTAGGGAACGGGGAGCTTTAAGAGAGATTATGGTGCTATGTAAGGTCACTTTGAAGCAGGCCCATGTTTGGTGACTTCATATATCTGAGGTGTTCTTAACTGGGATTTTTTTTTTTCTTACTTTCTGGTACTGGCACATTTTAAAGCATTTCCCGCATCTCCAAGAAAATTTAAAATCCTGTCTAGAGAATGTTTCAGTACTCGTCTGGCTGTTTAAGTACTGTGTTTTGTTCTTTTAGCATCACACTGAGGTATAGAGGGTGCCAAAAAAAACACCCACTACTGTTGTGGTGCCAAGGTATGTAAACGGCTCCCATCTACACACTGTAAAAGCATCACCTCAAACAGGACTCAGCAGTGCCACTTATGGAATGCCATTCGACGGATGGCCTCCATTTTGATGGCACAGATCCGATCTGCAGCATGGTGTGCCTAAGGGAGAAGGGGAGGGGGGTAGTTGGCTGGCAAGGAATCGGTGTGTGTCTGTCGCCATCTGGCGTTTTGTATTGTAATTGTGGTTTACCTTGGTGCTCTGCTTGCCCACCACCTCTAGAGGGCACTACATGTTAACGGGAAAAGTGGCACTGGATTGGAATGGTTGCCTTTATGATCAAAGTATGTGATTTTGTTTTTTTATTTTGTTTTTTTAAACCCTAGTTGTGCTCTCATTATCTGAGTTTCAGATTATGTGTCATACTTAAAGGACATCTTCCAAATGACCCACGCAAGTCAATCCAAAGTGAGCTTGGGTGGTCCTGTTCAACCATTGTGTGTGAGTGTGTATGTGAGAAGCCGAGATTTCTCATCAAAAAAAGATGACATTTCCACATGTCTGCACCTTCCTTCCTCTGCACTCAAGAGAAGCACCTTTTTTAGGGGGGGGTTAGGGCTCCGGTAAGGATGTCCACCCCCTCCTGGCACCTTGCAATCACTCCGTGTGTGGAGAGCAGGGGAAGGTCAGGCTGCCTAGGCTAGCCTGGGTTTGGCTGTAACTGAGTGAATGTTTCGATTTGGGGATTTTTCATCACATTTTTATTTTTTATTTTTACATTTTGTGTTTCTAAAAGCATCTTATCAATGTCCAAAAGTAAGGCAGGCCCTTTTAAATGGGAATGTTGCATGTATTGAGGCTGAATGATCTGATGGCGACTGAGGTATTACGCAAAAACTTGAGAGAGAAGGGGATGTAAGGAGGAAAAGGGTTGGAGCTGACCATTGTTCTACCTCTCTCTCATTTTCAAACTGCAGTCATTTGGGTCTTTTCTTTCACCTCTGACCTCTGCTCTTCCACGGATGCCCTTGAGCAGAGGTTTTGGCAGAACCCTTTGCAGACATCCACACATCATGTGTGGAATTGTCCCTTTGCAGCCAGGGGTGTCTTTCACTGACGCGTACTAAGGTATGCTCAAGATTGTGTGACTGTTTGTGTGTGTGTGTGTGTGTGTGTATATAGCACGTTTTGCATTGTTCTGCTAGCACCTCACCTGTCTGGGTTGGGAGCCATAGCTAGGTTAACCCCTGATGTGCTAAACATGCACGCAGTACATTGAACATCCTAGGGCAGTTTCACAGCAACACACAGCAGCAGCATCTTGTGTGCTGGTATGCTACAGAATGGAAACGGCAGTTTCAAGAAGTGAATGGTAGTGTTATCAAACCAACTTCAGTCGGACTACAGGAAAATCCAAAAACAGCTTGCTGAAGCACACTGACAGACAGGGCAAAAATAAAAATATGGGGTGTTATTTTTTTTTTGTTCGTTTTTTTGTTTTTGTTTTTGTTTTTGTAAGATGCAACCTCTCTGGTGGTGTCTTTGGGGTCAGTAGATCCCAAATTCACTCTTTATACAAACATAGAGATATACATATATATATATATATATACTGTATATTATACATAGAAGCACTACTGAAGTTTGATTGTTCATTGTGCACTCACAGCATGAAGTGTAAGCCAGAAACCACGCTTTTGGAAACCAATGCAGTGGCGTCTGCTGATGTCAAAGAGCCCCCACCCCCAAAATACACCGTACCCCCACACACACACACACACACACACACCCTTTACACGTGCCGTAACCCCTAGCTGTGATTGCCCCCCCCCCCATTTCCCACCCCTGTAAAAGCCAGTGCTCATTCCATTTATCATGTGTTTCAAAGTGCCAATAACTTTGTGAATCCCTAACTGTGACCCAATATTATTCAAAGTAATTGCACATTAACTACTGTAAAGGATCAAAATGAAAATCAAAAAGGATAAATCTGAATATCTTAATAATAAAACAAGGTTTGTAACAAATGGAGGTGCTGTATGATTTTGTTCATCTTCATTTGTTTTGTGAAGGAAAAAAAAGATACAATGCTCTTTCAACCAGCCTTTGTGTGAGCATCTCCACTTAATGTTTGTTTACACGTTTCCTGACACTGGATTTCCTAATGAAATCTACAGCATTCCTAAACATACAGAATACAAAGCAGAATGCACTCATTCTCTTGCAATTTATTGTTTGTAGGTTTAAGCACAAAATAGATCCTTCTTGTAAACCTCACACTGCATGCTACAGCATACTACAGGGCTGTGCTCGAAGTTGTCTGGACACAAAAGCTTATTTGATCAAATGTGTCCAAAAGAACAGATTAAGATGTTTTACCAGCCACATTTTAAATATCTGATTGAGGGGAAATGATGAGTTAACACAAGACAACTTGTTTGATAAATGTTTCAGGATTCATGTATCCTCGCCAGTTCAATTCAATTGTATCCACAATAGTCTTGAAAGAAAAGCGGGTTAACCAAATCAGGTAATCACACATACACTTTCAAGAAATCACTCAAAGTGCTTCCTCTTACCTAGCAACACACCTCTACCAAAACCACTTTTTCCATTATTACACGAAATAAAAACATTCTCCAGATATTGAACCATATGCTACTACTCGCTGACCTAAAGCAGTTGCATAGTAACAGATGGGTCTCTGCTAGAGAAACATTGTTCAGTGTCAATAGTAGGCATGTAATTTTTACAGCTACACAAATGGATTTGATCATGTGATATGTCCCAGATCCCATATAACCTATTCTGGTATAACTGCGTTAAATTACCAGCATGCGCAAGTACATTGAGCACATCTGGCTTTTTCTGTGAAAGTAGCGGAAGTCACATGCTTGAAAACCATGTATGGATGTTTACTATGACGAAATCCCTTTCAGTGTGCTCTAAATATGGAAACAGGAAGTGCGTCCCACAAATCGTGATTTTTCCATGGGAGGTAGACTGGTTGTCCTGCGGATGTGCCATATATAGTCATTCGAGTCTAGGAGATCAAGTTAAGTGCACAACTGTTAAAGTACAACAATGCAAATGTTACAGCGTCTAAGCCTACTAGTAATTATATTCATTTAACATTTCCATCTTAAAAAACTTCTCGAAGTCGCTGTTTTAAGTAGACTGGCCTTAAAATACCCAGACTGAGTGTCCAAGTTATGGTTGTGAATTGGTTGGAGCAGGATATAGGCCTAAGTCTAAGCTAATGAACAGTCGCTGAAATTGGCATTAACAATGCAGAGTCCTATTTATTTTAGTTGCATATCATGAGTCAATGCTTACCTAGACTACTGCATTTAGCCTACCAGCTTCATTAATGCAGATGCCGTTCCTTGAGGGTTTGACCATGGGTGGAGCTTGGTTGACTATCGCAAACGTGTCACGGAGCGTCATTGTGAGAATAAAAACCCACCCCGTTTCGTCGGAATGTGTTGATCCCAACAGCTGAGGCCCTCGAAAACTTGTAGAAGGGTAGACAAATCAAAACACACTTATCAACATAATATCTGCAATGTCTCAACCACAAAGTGAAACAATGGACGTCACCACCGAGGCCAAGCGGATTATGGTTCAAGCTTTAGGGAAAATGTACACTTTACGCACGCAACGTGGTGGACTTCGCCTTCACCGAAGTTTGTTGATCACGCTTGTAATGAGATCGGCGAGAGACATTTACCACAGCTGCCGCATAGCCAGTGAACAACAAGAACAGCAAGCTAACTTCACTGGAGTCACAAAGGAGTTATGTCAAACAGCAGGCACGGACACTTCTTGCGTCCCAGAGAATGACAACTCCTCGCTTGCTTCAAATACACAAGAAACGCAAAACTCAAAGACTAATGTCCAGGGTGACCCACATAACCACGACGCTGAAGGGTCAGAGGACAAGGAAAATCTGAGTACCACCAGACCCGACCGACATTCCAGAAAGCGCCGCGGCAAAGCCGCTGTTGAGCCCGACTTTCTACCATGTAAAAAGGCGAAAATGGAAGCCGAAGCCATCAGGCGGAATTCACACAGCGCGGCGCTAAGGACCTGCTGTGGAATAAATGACTCTTTAACGCATATCCCCATGCAGAGGAGCATCGTTAGCTTTTGATGAGGCACAGTGACAGTCGTTCATTTCTAACACTGCGCTTTTTGCGCACGAACAGGGATATCCAAGAGAGGCCAAAGTCCAATGACATGTGGAGACTATCTCGGGACGGAGTACGACGGCGAATCCACGGCTGGGATATTTGGATTTGTCTAGATCCAGTGCCAGATGAGTGAAGGTTTGCGATCAGTGCATCCATCAAGAGTGACCGGAATTCCAGTCAAGAAAGTGTCTCAGAAGAGCTGTCCAGTTACCGTTGACTGATTTCAGTCAGAAGAGAACTATTTGTTTCTACAGTTGTCCAGCCAGCCAACACGTTGACTGTTGTAGATACATGTTTTGTCAGTTCACTTGTGTACAGAATGTACTTGACAGTTCTGTATAAATCTGTGTTCATGTGTAGCCTACTCATGTTGTGTGGACAAGGACATTTCACTGGAAGGTGCATCAGTGACTAGAAGTGGTAAAGAATCTCGAACACATTCCGATTCCATACGCTACCTCATATTTATTTAATAAAACGTTTATTAACAAGATCAGCAGTTTGGTACTCTTCCTTTCCATGTGTGTATTTGGGCCACTGCAACGTGTGGCAAGTCATTTGAGATTGAGAAAACATGCTGTGAAAAGCTAGCCGTGGCCTGAACAAACAGAGTGGGGGTGGTGACCGGATTGCCTGGGGGCAGGAGTTGTCCGCGGAAGACAGGAAGCAACGGTAATTAGCAAGGGCCGGAAAGAACGCCTGCTGTGTCATCGCTATTCAATTTCACAGTCCTAAACGCTCGAACCGTAATTGCCCATTATATGTGAGAAAAGAACAGTCAAGCTTGTAAAGCGAGCTACCCGGGATCACAATGAATGGTTATAGCAGGTATACACTGACCATTTCTGTTTCCAGTGAGGCACCCAATTCAGGAACATTCATTTACATACATAAAGACAACCAACATTTGGAGACAGATTTGTGAGAGGCATAAGCCTCAGAAACACACTGCTGTGCGAGACCGATTAGGGTGGGCTTTAGACTTACACTGACCGAACATTAGAGGCATAAGGACTGAAATGAACATGTCAACAAGTATATACCTAACCCTTTTGACTGGGTCAGGGAAATGATTGTGATCAGTGTATTTGTGTTACACAGCATAGGAGAGAGAGAGATTAAAATCATCCCTTTTTGTTTTAATTTTTTCATGTGTCACTTGTCGAATGTTTTGATGAGTGTACTCTATATGCACATGTGTGTACTGCATTGATCCCTTTAGCAAGCAACACAAACACAAATCGATTCCCAACAGTGTGTCAGTATGGGATAGCTGGCAGGGGGATGTGTGTTGTGGGGATGAGGAGGAGGGGCACAGGAAGCAGGATAGTCAGAGGAATGTGTGAGCGGCGGAAGGGTATTAATAGAGGCGAGAGAAAGGAAGGACGAGGCACTTCATACATCCGCACATCTGGCTCACAGACCAAGGGGGAGGGGAGAGGAAGGGTGGAGACATGGGTGTGTGGAACACCAGACAGGGTGGAGACAGAGGGAAGGGAAGGGAGTCGGTGAGGAACGCATCCGCCCTGTGCCAGTCAATTGTTCTGGACAGAGCCGTATCTCCAGTCAGACTGCTTCCTGCGGGGACTGGCCTCCGGTGAAACCTGACCTCTCTCCAGTGGCCTGCTGTGCTGTGACTGACCAGCAAATGGCCTCTCAGCTTCTTCAGAGGCAGACGACTCCACAAACACTTTCACCTGGGAATGGTGTCTGTTACAGGGCTAACGACTTTTGCTTGATAAAGGGGGCAGCTTGCAAACAGAGAAGACCAAAAAAGAGAGGAAAGAGGAGACTTTAATGCACTGCAAAGGCCGCACTTTTTTTGCAGTGCAGTGCAGTGGTTTTAGTTTTATGGTTCCACATAAATAACTGCAACACTGGAAAGGTCATTAGGGATCCACTGACATTTCTTTGAGAGTACTGAAGGTTGGATGTTTAGGGTAGATGTTTGTGCAAATGATCTTACCATGACTGCCTCATCCTCATGTGTTCACTCACTGGGGGTTTCTGCTGCCTGTTGTTGCCCTGAGGTCTCCCACTCTTAAACATTTCACTTGCCTGCATATTCTCAACATAATTTTTTGTCAAATGAACTCAAACGTGGTAGTGAGTGTGATTGAATAAAACATGTGACTCCCTTGGGCTTGTTTTTTCTTGAAATCATAACACACAACATATACTGTACCTTCCTATATGATACCTTTTGAGTATTGCTACCTGGTAAATAGACCGTGATATTTGGCACAGTTACTCATTCAGGATGTTGCATTGCTTGCCAAAAGATGTATCATGAATTTACCATCACTGACGTACACCTGTGAAATTAATGTGATATTTATGTTAGGATAGATCACCCAGTGCAGTGACTCCATAATTCTTATTCATTATTTTTTTGCCTTTGGGAAAAAAAGGTATTGTGATTCAAACAGATGACACAAACGCAACACAAATCTGCACTTTTTAAAAATAGAATAACCCCAAAATGTTACCAAATTAACTTCTAACATGCCATATTGCCTCCCACAAGCATAACAATGGCTATGTTTGCAGGAAGTTATTAAGTTATGTAGGAGGGTAATATTATGTATTTAATCAAATGTAATAAATCACAGTAATAGTAAAAGTCTACCAGTTATATCCTTTGTAAGAATATGTTGCAACAAAGTCATCTAATAACATTTATCAAACGTCACCTATCATTAACAACTGACAGACATAGTACACATGATAACATTTTGCAGCTTAGCCAGAATTGACCGAAAGTTTGTTGAATAGCCCTACAATTTGTTTCTTAAAAGTTTTTTTTCTATTTGAAAAGGTTCCCACGCAAATTCCACAACATTTTGAGAGATTTTCCATAATGATCCTATTGAGGAGGATCTCATACATTCTCAACACAGCAGGTAGACATTCACTGTATCTGTGATTTATAAATGTGCACATATTTGATGTAATAACAAAAATGTTACCTTTTAATGAACAGAATAACTTCATGCAAACATTAATTGTTATGTTTCTGCAAAGTTATCAGGTATGTGGGTGTAACAATTGTGTAACTACCTCTCATACATATGAAACCTATAAGCCAATGTGTGTGTGTGTTTAGAACCGCAGTAGTAGTCAGTTTGAGTAAATAAGTTTACCACTATATTATAAAGCAACTGCACCAGCAAAATTAAATAAGGGAACTGTTTATGTAGGCTATGTAAGCACTACGTCAGTGCATGTGATTAGATTAGAAATGATAAGAGCAGATAAGAGGTGCTGATGGCCTCACAGTCTATAACGATCCTTTGTGTCCCACCCTTGGCTGAGAACCAAGGCAGGGGAAACAGTTAATCTTCTATAGAAACCCTTCAGTGTGGTCTGCATTCCGCCTCTTTGAGAAGAGCTCTTTTCTGAATAGCACTAGCCAACCTTGGGAAGCTGCTGGGACACTGTGGAAAGCTGAGAAAGGAAAATGGAGAATCTCTAATATGGCATCTTATGGATATGGGCTTACAGTTTTGTTTAAAAGATGTGCCATTATATGTTCAACTTTCTGTTAATCTGTCGCATAGCCCCAGCTGCAATCTACTCACTCAAATTTGTTGTTGAATGACAAATCCTAATACAACAAAACAAATACTATTCACGTCAAGCAGAATGAAGCAAGCTTTTGATTGAAAATACCCTAAAAATGTTTCACTGTTGTGAGTAAAACCCATAGTATGTAGGCTACAGATATGTATTTTTTCTCTCTTTGTATTTGTTTTTTTTTTTTATTTGTAGACACAAAGAGTTGTGCATGTGTCCTATGTTTACCTATGGGTCTCTTTGTTCACCTTCCCATGTTCAAATGACAATATGACATCCAGGGATATGTATGTAGCACATTATGCTCAAGGGCAGTTATGAGTGACTGAATGTGAGATAGCCAGGATTTTAAAAGGACTGACCAGATGGTCTATGACACAATAACTCAATCAAATACACATAACCTTATGCATCGTAATTCCACTGAACTTTCTTGACTCACAGTTTAAACATGGAAAGATGCTTAGAGGAAAGTTGCGTGGCAATGCATCAATCATGTGCAGCCAAATCATTATTATATTTTCATTAGTTTGTACTATGGGGTTCAATAATTCATCACCTCATTCAGTAAAGCAGTGGATAGTGGACTGGTGGTGGGCAGAAAGACACTCCCATGTGCTGTCCACTGTAAATCTGACTACTACTGGTGTGGGCAAGGATTGTGTGTAAGAACAGGGTATGTCCAGTCCCCAGTTGGCTGCAGTGAGTGATTTAACATCTGTGTGGGGTTGCTATGCATGTCGTCAGGACATATTTTTAAGCCTGTGTAGACAATCATACAGAAGTGCATATATGACTCTCACACTAAAGAATGCACCAAGGCACACACACACACACACACACACACACGCACATGCTCATACGCACGCACACACACCTTAAATTACCAAAATGCACCTCATAGACATTACCTTCATAGTGATGACATCCAGGTGTATAAAATATTATAATCTATACCAAATCACACATACTTGATTTTGACTCTATATCCTAGCTAATAGTAACGCTGTATTTAAGGTGCAAGATATGAGAGAGAATTGGCTTAGGTCTGTATGATTTGCCATGATTTTAATTAGGAAATTGCTTTTTGTGTTGAAGCCTTCCCAAAATTCTTTCTGGTCTTTTTAAAAAAAAAAATGTTGCATGCAGTGTGAAAAGTATTCCCAGCGGAGATCACAGTGATGACGACCACTTTCGCACACTTGTGACCTTGCACATGGCAATAAAAGATGAAGGGGACACACAAGAGGTTTGGCAGAAAAGGCCCGGTCATTGTTTTCTCCCATGCAATTTGATTGGCTGTGTTTACATGTCCTGTGCAGTTTGATTGGCTGTGTTACATGTCCTGAACACAGAGTGGTGCACCATTGGTGAAAGACACCTAAGTCCTACTCCCAGTGTACAGAGTAATCATGACAGTAACAACAATCATGATGAAACAGAAACATCAGGCGGTTCGAGTGAGAAAACATGGAAGGTAGCGATGACCTACAGCGCCACCTGGCAGCCGAGAGAGGCAGTGGAGCTCTGTGGCTGGCTCTTTTGCCCGGCCTTAGCACACAGCTTTTTCCATGATACCATAGAGGGAGGTGAACGTGGCTCTAAAAATATTGTTCCTTTGTAAAGTCATGCTAAAGGTCCCCCCAATTTCTTTTTTTTTGGAAAATGGATGGTCGTGAATCGATCGAGGGGTCATGCAGTGGCTAACGGTGAAGGAATGGACATGTTCTTTAGTTGGGGTGCTCAAGCCTCAGGGTGTGGGAACCGATGAAGTGGTTTCCCACAATGAAGCAGTCGCACAGAACTCCACACTCCTCTCTTGCTGCCAACAAACAAAATGGCCACCAAGTGAGCACAGCAGAAGTAAAGAAATCAAATGAAACAAAAGGATTATTAAAAAAATAAATAAGAGCATCTAAACAATGTATAATCTTTTTTTTTTTCTCGTATCATCATTATCATAATCATCATCTTAACCACTACCATGATCAACATCACCAGTGAAATCACCATCATTACCGACATCTTCATCATCTACAGAGCCCTAATCACCATTAATAACAAATCAATTCTGAAGATGGAGAGGTCCTCTCTCTTTACTCCATGTCCTTTCTCTGTCTCTCTCTCCGTCCATCTCTACAACTGGAAGACTGAAGACACATGCAAAATATGGAAAGAAAAGAGTCCATGAGACCAGACACAAGCTTAGTAATCGTGCTTCGAAGCACATTCTTAATTGTGTCTGTTTGCAATGCCAACATAACAAAGTCATAACGCTAATATATATGTATTCAATGTATATAGATATGTACTTGCCAATACATGCTATAACAGCTGTACCATTGACTATGGCCTTGCTATTTTGATTAAAAAAAACATTCAACCGAGTCACAATATAAAACTATCCATGCTTTATTAATGTTGGCCTGATCGACCAGGAATGTTTGGACAGGAGTTTTTAAAACCTTTATTTCACATTATCATATGACAATGTTATGTCAGCATTTGAAATGTCAAAGAGCCTGTGTGCTTATGGGCTAGGTATCTTTGTGCAAGTGCAACAAATATTCAAAATTAGTGTAGTAAAGAAAATACTCTACTATTTTTTTTTTTTTAAATCAAGAGAATGTTCTAAAATAATTGTGCTATTTAAGGGAGATCCTCATCCAACAAGCTTCTCTATTTTCTTTTGGTAGATTTATTTGGCACGGAATGAAAACCTGGTCAGTCAGTCTTTAGGCCTGTTCCCTCGGCTACGTCCTGACTACAGGGAATAGCAGCCTCTTCTCTTGCACTGGCTTTCTCAGAGCCTCTGGCTTCACTGTAATACAAAACTCAAGAGTCTAAACCATTCGGTCAGGGAGGAGAGACTGAGAGAAAAGGGATGAATGGAGAGAGAGAACTTCACTGACAAAACAATAAGACCAAGGAATAAATCCCCTCCCCCTCATCCAATAAAGATACTTTTGTTATTATTATTTATATTATTCTTATCATCATCATCATCATTATTATTATTATTATTATCAATAATATTCATCTTTTTTTGTATTGATCATGCAGGAATTCCATAGGAGTTTTACGCTAGGAGTTCAAAGGAAGTTGAGCGGTGCAACTGAAGAATCAAGCTCCGATGTTTCGAAGAAGTAGAAGAAGAAGAAGTAGAAGAGGAAGAAGCCAAGGAGTAGAAGAAGAAATAGAGAAGAAAAAATGTGTTTTTTTTCCTTCCCTTTTTGTTTAGTGTTTTCTTTTGCTTTTTTGTCTTCTTTTTTTTAGATGAGAGGGAAGAGGTATTGGGCTATATTGGGAGGGGGCAAACCCCCCAACCCCCCCCCACCCCATCTCCCATGGCCCCATGAGAGTCAGGGTGTAGTAACCTCTGTCCCCTCAAAACTCGATCCGTCCCTAAAACACATCCATGTACACAGGCACCAGGCACGCCCACTGTGAACTCATTATTAACAGTAAACAGAGATGATAAAACTCATCAATATTGGCCAACATCACGGTTGGTTTTTGCAATAGGCTGAGATCCTGTTCATTCAAAAGCCAAAAAAGGAAACCAAAGAAAGAACAAAAAGAAAAACAGAAAAAAATTGGTCAGTCTCCTTTTGTTCAGGTGTCTTTATCCTCTTTTACTTGGACTATTTTTTCTTTTTCTTCTTTTTTCTTTTTCTTTTTTGTTGTTGTCAGTGTTGTTTTTGTTCCTGTTCAGAAACGTAATTTGACAGTTGACATCTGTCATTGCTGTCACTCACTCCTCTCAGTGTGCGTATGTGTGTGTTGGTGTTGGTGTGTTCTCTGTTTTGTCCTCAGTCAGATGAGCTACGTTTCACAATGTTTTCAATGCTAATTTGTTTACTACATACACCCCCCCAACACTCCTCCCCACACCCCAACACCCATCCCCACCCATCCCCACCCATCCCCACCCTCCTTTCTCCCCTCTTTATTCCTTACATTCTTCTACTTATTTGCCAGCCAAACCACCACCCAAGCCTACTCTAGCCCACCCCAGTGGAAAATACTAGGCAGCGGGGGAGAAGAAAATAACCCAAACACAGAGAGAGAGAGAGAGAGAGAGAGAGAGAGAAAGAGAGAGAAAGAAAGAAACAGAGAGAGTCGAATCATGCCATGATTTCCCCCAAGCTGTCCGGGCCAGAGGCTGACCCCTCATGCCCACTCTGGAGAGAACAGAGCGGAGAGAACCCAACAGCTCCCTGCCCCCCCTCTTAACCCAATCCCCACCTCCTCTCCCATGACGTCCCCTCTCCCCGTTTCCCAGGGGCTAGCACCAGTCGTCCTCGTCGGTCTCGCTGTAGGGTTCATGCAGTCCCTTCCCTCGCGGGCCTCGGGGGTGGGGGGGCTTGTGGGTCCCGGGGTGCTGCGGCAGCGGCTGGCTGCCGTGGTGGTGGTGGGGGGAGGGCGAGGACGAGCGGTAGCCGTTGGGCAGGCGGCGCGGGCCGCCCGGCGGGGGACCCTGCTGCTGCTGCTGCTGCTGCTGTTGTTGCTGCTGGGGGGGTGCATGTCGGGAAGTCCTGGGCGAGCGCGGGTGGTTGGGGTGGGGCGGGTGTGGATGCGGGTGGTTGGGGTGGGGGTGGTTAGGGTGCGCATGGGGGTGGGGGTTGCCCTGCGTAGGGCTCTGCTCATAGGCCGGTGGCTCGTGGCGCTCGCGGTAGTCGTAGTCCTCGGCCTCGTCCTCATAGAAGCAGCCGTCGCCCTCCGGGCTACCGTCCGGTGGCGGGGGGCCCCAGCGCCCGGAGGGAGGGGGGCCGTGGCGTCCCAGGCGGGGCGAGCCGTGGTGGGAGGGCGGCTGCTGCTGCTGCTGCTGCTGCTGCTGCTGGTGGTGGTGATGGTGGTGGTGGTGAGGAGGCCCTTGGGGGGGAGGAGGAGGAGGAGGCTCGCCGGAGCCCGAGGGGGAGTAGCGGCGTGGGGTGGTGGTGGAGGACTGGCGCACGGGCTGCGGGGGTGTCCCTCCTCCTCCTCCTCCTCCTCCTCCTCCTCCTCCTCCTCCACTGCCGGGCTTGCGCACCACGGGTGAGTAGGTGACATGGGGCCGTGGCGTGGCGGGGGTCTGGGGGAGCTGCCGGCGCCCGCGGCGGGGGGTGCTAGTCCCCGAGGTCGAGGGGACGGGGCTCCCGCTCACCGAACTACTGCCCTACACGAAAAGTGAAACAAGGCAAATAAAGCAAAAGTACGACAAAATTAACGGCACAATGTGTTTGAGAGAAAGACACGCACACGGGGACATGAGGAGAGGGCGAGAGAGAGAGAGAGAGGAGGAGGAGGAAAAAGGAGGGAGAGAAATTTAAGGAGAAAAGAGACGAAAAAAGAGGTTGAGGAAAGATTTGCAGAGAAAGAGCAAGCAATAGCCCAATCATAAGAGAGCATAAGTGATAATGCCATAAACAAAACAGAGTGTGGAAATCCAAGAGATTCAAGGACAAACATGAACAATGGGAGAAACATTTGGACCAAAACACATAGAAGCAACATTTTACGGAGAGCAAAAAAGGACATGAAAGAAAACAGGAACAAGAGAAGAAAAGGGAAGGGAAGAGAAATTGATTTCTGGTCGTTGAACTCGGGAACAGTTACAGTGATTATGAGAAAGGCAGGATGTGTGTGGTAAGTATGAAATAACGGCACATGAGCTGCTATCACTGCCATACTGCTGCAAATGAAAGCACTTCAGAGAAGCCACATCCTGTTCTTTGTCATAATAGCAACGCCAGCCTTGACAGTGAATTTGGTTTTGTGTGTGTGTGTGTGATGTGTGTTTGTTTGTGTGTGTGTGTGTGTGTGTGTGTGTGTGTGTGTGTGTGTGTGTGTGTGTGTGTGTGTGTGTGTGTGTGTTTATGTTTGTATTAAATAGATAGATAGATAGATAGATAGATAGATACAAGGATACAAGGATACAAGGAAGTTTATTGTCACATGCATATAGTTACTGGAAGTAAGAAATGCAGTGAAATTATGTCTGGTGTCAGCCTATTTGTGCATTAATGGGGGGGTGCAGTAGAAGAGGGGTTTAGTAGATTAAGTGGCAAGGGCTGCATAAAAAAGGTGGGGGAGGATTGGGATTGGGTGGGGGGCACCAACAAGGAGCACCCAAGAGCAACAGGGGCAAGGAAAAACTCCCTTACCAAGGAAGAAACCTTGGGCAGATCCACGGCTCAAGGGGCTAACCCAACTGCCAGGGGTCTTGGTGTGTGTGTTGGGGGGATGACAGGGGAGATGGGATAGTGTGCTGTGTATGTGGGGAGAGGGCAGTGACAGATAGATAGATAGATAGATAGATAGATAGAGAGGTGAGGGAGTGCAACATTTTCCCTGTAACCTGTGCAACTAGAGGGCTTCTCTGTCCAAGTCTGATGTACATACAGATGTTTGTATCAGAAACACTTGGGCGCCGCTCACAATATCTTATATCAACTAGGAAAATTGAAAAGAGGTAAAGGATAAAACAAAGGCATCAAGTACACGCTAAAGGGATATTAGATCAATTTAGTTTCCATATCTTCTCATATTAGTGGCTTTAACCCCTTATACTAAAACAAATGAACAGAAATCAAAACTGTGGACAAAACTATATGGCATGTTGTTCAAAATGATACATACATGCTCAAATTGGAGATTATGATGTATTCTGATGTATCTGTATTGCTGGCAAATAATCATCCAATTCCATGTCCTTTTTAAGGGCTAATTCCAAGCAATGACTGCCCCCTATTGGCTAGTTTACACAGTGCATGACAGACCGTATTCGGTACTTTTTTGTTTCAAAGTGGTGTTGGTCTAAGGGGTGAAAATGAAAGTTACAATTTTGTGATACATTTTTGTGTGCAGATGCTGTATCTGTGTGTTTGTGACGGATACTCGAAATGATGACGAAAATAAAATGATGTGCTTGTAGGACCTCTCCGGTCTTTAAAGGAGTTATATAACATTACAAGACATGTGCTGGCATATCTCTGAGTTTATAGTATAAATGTGTATGCAATATGCTACAGTATGCATGTCTATTGTAGTGCACGACTACATAATAGTGTATGTTTAATTGTTGTGTTTGTGATGGTGGTTTTTGGTTGTGTGTTTCTCATCAGGAGTGCACGTATGTCTGTCAGAGATCGGAATGTTTGTGTGTGTATGTAGGGGATGGATGTGGATGCTTGTGAGTGTGTGTTTTAGTGTTTTAAGTGTGTGTGTGTGTGTGTGTGTGTGTGTGTGTGTGTGTGTGTGTGTATGTGTGTGCGCCTGACGCCCACCTGCCGATGAGGCCCACAGTCGCGGCCCTCGCTGGGCGAGCGTGACCAGCGGTGGTCGCGCTCACGGGGCTGCCGATGGCCATAGTCGGGCCGGTCGGGCGTGTAGCGCTCCTTGTCCAGCGAGCTGTGGTGGTGGTGGTGGTGGTGGTGGTGGTGCTTGCGGTCCTTGGCTCGCCCGCGGTCGCGGTCCCTCTCGCCACGCTCCTTCTCCTTGGGTGGCAGGTCGCCTGACTGCGTGGTGGTGCTGAGGTCTGTTCCCAGCCCTGACGCCAGGACGGAAGCAGGTCAGAACAACACCAACTCCAGACATGCACGTTCACCAGCGTGACAAGATACTGGACAAAGCAGCGTCACAATTCCCTCCCTATGTCCACACTCTATGATGATGACGAAAGTGATGATTGATATGTAGACATCCACAATGGTGGGCAATCATTCTCTTTCAGACTTCTAACCCTGCTTAAAGCACACTCCAATATAGTGCTTTATCTTTTACTTTATCTTTTACTTTTTAATAGTGATTTACTTCTCGCCATCATCAAGATTTGACCCACTGGCTAAAACATCAACATACTGTGCAGGGGCGCGCCAAAAACATAGTTGCTAACTAAGTTATCCAAGTTAAGCCATGCAATTTCCCATTGCCAACCAACTAAGTTGAAAAAAAGGTTAGCAACTATGGTTTTGGGAAACGCACCCCAGTATGCTCCACAGACCAGCATGAGTATATGCAGTGTATCGTGTGAATGAATTATGTTTTAAAGTTATTATGTTTGTTATTGAAATTGTTTGCTTGCATGCTGTGGATACTGGAGCCACTCTCTTATTCTTTCAAACATTCAGTTTATTCAGTGTATCCCTCTGTGTGGTATGTGCATGTGAGTAATTCTGTATAGCAGTCTCTACATTACTGTATAGCATTCCATCTGCTCGTCCATTCATTCCTGATTGCACATGCATTGTCCAGAAGTCATACATATGTGAAAACGGCTGACTGTATGTGAGATGTATGTTTGTGTGTCTCTTATGCTAATCATCCCCCAGTTTAATTGGCTCATTCCTACCTTCCTTCCCTCACTCTCCACCTCAAGCTGGTGTGTGGTGAGCATTCTGGCTCACCAAAATGGCTATCGTGCATCACCCAGGTGGATGCTAAACATTGGTTTTGGTTAGTGAGGTTCCCCCTGCACTGTAAAGCGCTCGCTTTGGGTGCCTTGCTAAAGCGCTATATAGATGCAAGTTGTTAAGTTGTTGTTGTTGTTGTTGTTGTTGTTTGTTGTGTAGCAGTGAGCTGTGCCCTGACCTGTGTCTGCATCCGTGTAGCGGCTGAGGGATCTCTCAGAGGCGCGGTGGCTGCGCTCCCGGCGCCGGTGACCATGCCGCGGCCCCTCCTCGGGGATGACCTGGTCCAGGGTGTAGTCGTCGCCCCGGCCCATCCGCCCGCACCGGCCGTGCCCCAGCGAGGAGGCGGAACGCTTCATCGGGCTGTTATCTGTGATCGTCTGTGATAGCATGGGAGGAATCACACAGAGAGAGAGAGAGAGAGAGAGAGAGAGAGAGAAGAGGAGAGAAAGAAAGAAAGAGAGAGAGAAAGAGTAGGAAGAGTTTCTATTGTCATCACCATAGGGCGATATGTGTGTGCTCAGAGAGTGTTTGAGAGGTGTTTGTGTGCTGTGTGCTATTCGTGGCCTTATAGAGATACCTTTCCCACTCTCTGCACATACCTCTGTCATTCTGAGGAGCAAGACAGACATAAACACAGAACGATAGAAAGAAACAAAGAAAGAAGGAAAGCAAGAAAGAAAAAAAGGAACAGAAAGAAAAAGGAAGGAAGGAAAAAACCCGTGGGCCACACTCTCCATGCACCCAGGACCTTTACCTGAGGGCCTCCAGAGCCCAGATCCTTCACTCTTTGCCCCCGACTCCACCCCACACCACCCCTCACCGACAACACAAGAGCAGAGCACATTCCCACACCAGACCCCTCCACCATTCAGAGTTGCACACACACGCACACACACACACACACACACACACACACACTCTCGGACACACACAGGGGTACTGTCTTCAGCCATGCTGATAGAGAGGATGGGGGGTTAAGGGGAGGCCGGGGAGCTGTCCATGGTCTTGAGTCTGGTCCCTTTCACATTAGTGAAGGCCCAGAATATACAAGCACAAGCGGAGTCCATGGATAGCCCAAGAAAGACAAAGACGAAGATGCACACGAACGCAGACACGAACGCGCACACACACACCCACACACACACACACACACACACACACACACACACACACACACATACACACACACACATACACACACACACACACCCACATACACGCACACACACAAGCACACACGCACACACACACACACACACACACGCGCGCACACACACACACGCACGTGCGACACACACATACACACACACACACACAGGCACGCACACACACAGGCACGCACACATGCATGCACAGGCACACACAGGCGCACACACACACACACACACACGCACAGGCACACATGGGCGCACACACACACACACACACACACACACACACACACACACACACACACACACACACACACACACACACACACACACACACACAGAAAGTATCTTGAGAAAGTATCTACTGTGCACACCTTAGCTTACAATACAACACAAACACAAACAGATGTTTACATACATACACACACATACATACACACACACACACACACACACACACACACACACACACACACACACACACACACACACACAGCAAGCACATGTGTCTGTGTTGAACATAAGCAGGACAGACATATACACAGACACAAACACGTCAGCAGCAATCATACAAAGACACCTAAGGGCCGTGTATGACATAGGCAGGCAGCTAAGCACACAGGAAGAAAACAGGGATGGCAGGAAGGAAGACTTCCCCAAACACCAGGGAAGAGCATAAGGCGCTAATCCATTCAAGGTGTGGGAGCCACATCGATCTAAATTGAAAAGGTGCTACCGCAACGTATGTCTCCAAGTCACTGGATCAACTAGCTATAAACAATAATGGGCCATTCACATCGAACGATAACTATGAAGATAGATAACTGTCCAATGAAGATATTGGATAACTGTCCAATGATAAGGTTGATGAATGTGATGCCTAAAATAGGATGAATTCTGATTGGCTGTCAGCGTTTTCTCATCTCAAAATCACTCTGAAAGTTATTCCCCAACAATATCGTTCTTCATGTCGTTATTGTTATAGGCTATGTGTGGACGACGTCATTTATATTAGCTAGAGTGGTACTTTTGTTGTGCGTAGCCCTTTAGCCAATGTGCTTGATGGAGAGGAATGCCAGCACGAACAAACAGAAAAAACGGACAACGGAGGAGGAGGTCCATAAGAGCATGAGAAGTTCCGAGAGAGAATCATGTTTGGAGGACGTATTACTGTAAGGGTTATAATCAGTCAATGGAAGGCGTAGAAAAGTAAGCGCTGTGACACTGGTGTAATTAAGATTGTACTGATGTTGCAAACAATCTGCGTTGGGTGACTTCTTTTTACAGTAACCAACAAGCTATGGACTTGACCAGTGAAACAAAATGAATGGTGCAGAATATAAGCTGAGGAAGAGAGGAAAAGGAGATAAAGATTAATCAAGACTGAAAGAGAATGTTTTTACCATGGGACAGATCAAATAGGAAAGAAAAAGAAAAGTAGCTGCTGGGTGAAACCGATATTAAAAGACAGAGGGACAGATAGACAGGAATTTAGAGAGAGACAGAAAACAGGCATCGTGTAACTAAAGATAGACAGACAGAAAGAAAGATAGATAGTAAGACAGATACAGTACATACATAAAGAGAAAGAGAGAGCAATAAATAGAGAGAGAGCATGAAAGAGCAAGAGAGAAATAGAGAGAGAATGAAGCAAGTGCAAGAGAGTGAGTGTGAAAGAGTAAGAGAGAGAGAGAGTGAGAGAGAGAGAGTGAGAGAGAGAGAGAGTGAGAGAGTGAGAGAGTGTACATACACTGAGGTTATTCCCTCGTGGCCTCCCTTTCCTTCGATGCTGCTGCACAGACACAGACAAACAGCAAGCAGAGCCAAGCACAACACAGTACACCACATCACACCATACAACAGCACAGCACAGCACAGCACAGCACACAGCAAGAGTGAAGCACAGAGACACGCACCACACCACCACCACCAGAGGGAAAGGGGAGGGAGGGGGTATAGGGGGAGATAGACAGAGAGGGAGACAGAGAGAGGGACCACATAAAGGAGAGGAAGAAAATAAGTAGGGGTAGAGGGTGGATGGAGATATGCTCAAAGTAAGGGGGGGTATTGACCAGAATGAAGGAGGGATGAGTGGAGAAAAAAAGGAGGGGGGCAAATCAGGGAGACAGAGAGGAGAGAGAGAGAGCGAGAAGAAATGTAAAGAAAGACAGAGATAGAAAGAGAGAGAGAAAGAGAGATAACTCTGGTTAGACATAGAAGCAGCAGTGATAGGGAGACACTTACCACAGCAGCACACAGACAGTGAGGGACTGATGGCTGCTCTAGACACAGTCACCATGGTAACACTAGACACCACGGCACAGCACAAAACAGTACAGTGCGGTGCAATAACTATACAGAGGCTCAACTCACGAGAAACACCAAGTGGCACAACATAACATGAACTAGAACACAGAGCACATATACAGTACACACACTCTCTTTCTCTCTCTCTCTCTCTCTCTCTCTCACACACACACACACACACAGACACTAACACACACAGACACACAGGACAGATAGCACGTTTTTTTGTTTTTTGACAGACACACGTTTGGCAGAACTCTAGTCATATCTTACAAAAGCCTCTCATAAAATTTGAGCAATGCTTATGATGAACATAAGCACGTACACACAGTTCTCCTGACCTTGGACACACACACACACACGCACGCACACACACACACACACACACACACACACACACACACACACACACACACACACAATCTCTAGTAGGGTACTTTATCAAAGTATCATAACATTTGCTTCAACCTGTTGTCAATTTTGTCTCAGTTTCCTTAAAACTCATACAAGCTTAGATTTAAGAAAACAAACAAACGACAAATTATTGCTACAAATGATATGCAGCGTATATCTTCACTATGATCACATCTGTTCACACCATCCCAAAACACTGACAACTTTGACGTTGGACCTATTAAAGAAACATAAGTGGAGGAAAATGCCGTTATAAAGGGAGACAGATTAAGACTGGAGGTAATGCAGAGGAATAGGACTCAGATGAAGATTAGAAAAGATGTTCAGGAGATTCTGGATCTGAGAATAGAATGGTGACAAAAGTATGGGACTAGCGCGTGTGCAAGCATGTGTTCCTGCTACCTGCCCGTGCATGTTAGTGTGGTATGTGCCTGCATGCATCGGACTATGTCTAAACATCCATGAGATTAACTAGGCTGAATTAAGACACTACAAAGTAAAAAAAAAAAAGCATAGAGGTGCTGTCAGGAAGTCAAGCCAGGGCACATTTCCAAACAAATATGAGATTACAATTCAGTTAAAAGTGAATATACTGGATTCATTTCATCTCATGCAAATATAATAAGATATCCTTGTTCTGAATCTTTGAAAGTTATTCATGACACTTTCATTTCAAAATGTCATTTGAGTTTGTGCATGCACTCATAAGGGGAATGTATTTGGGATGCATTTCAAAATATATTTGCCTACAATGTTAGAACCATAAGATGTTGATTGCTTTTGAAAAAGATAACATTTTGAATAAGATTTGGTAAATTATAACTGGAAATTAATAACTATGTGGCACTTTATCCAATGACTCAACAGCCTTTCCTTTGCTAACTTAAGTACTTCAGTAATCATTATATCACCAGTTGTGCTCTGGTGGCTGCTGCTGTCATGGCAACAGTGCTTCCTGGAAATGATGCCAATGTACCTTGGAAGTCAGTGAAATTACAGCTCTCTGCGGCCCCAGCAACCCCACCTTCCAGGTACAGATTGTTCTTCCTGGTGCTTGCATAAGGTTTGCATATATATGTTCAGTGAACAGTAGAGTTATTATCCAAGAGCTGTCCTAACACTACATGTCTCCCTATATTTTGGCTTTGTCTGAGACGACTAGTGTTTTTATGCAGTGCACATGGGCAAGCAGTACTTCGAGTCAAATTCATGCTTCTGGTGTGTTGTGGTTTTGTTTCTTTCTCGCACAAAGAGGCAGAGGTGTTGAAAGTGATGAGTCATCCAGGTAAGCAGAGGAAGAACAGGAGGAAAAGGGGGATATGAAGAAGAGGAGGAGGAGGAGGAGGAGGAGAAGGAAGGGAAGGCTGGAGAGCAGCACGCTGAAGGAAGAAAGGAGGAGGAGGAGGAGGAGAGTGAAAGGATGAAGGTGCTCACTTGGTTGTCTGCCGGGAGTCGGGGCATGGAAGCAGCTCTCCCGTGCCCTTCCATTGGGAGAAAGTGCTCACTGTCCGAGTAACCATCCCGCCCCATCTCTCTCATCTCTACCGTCTGTGGAAAACAGAGGGAGAGCTGGCGTGACTGCCTGGAGTTTACAAGGCTGGGACAGGGGACAGGAAGAGGGGGGACACTGGCCATCTAGAGGCCTGGAAGACCTCCTGCCTGTCGTGGGAACTGATGGTCAGGAGAGGCACAGGCCAGGATAGTCAGGAGGGACTTAGAGTGGCTGGGTTTAATTTGAGGACACTCTCTCTCTCTCTCTCTCTCTCTCACACACACACACACACACACACACACACACACACACACACACACACACACACACACACACACACACACACACACACACACACACACACACCACACACCATTTGTTTTTCTGAGATGTGTTTTCTGAGAGTTGATATCTGTTCAGAGAGAGTAGGGGGTAGGACTGACCTGCTTGCTGTCTGACCCACTGTTGGGCCAACAAACAGGGGGCTAAAGAAGACCAAACAATAACCCCTCGGAGAGTGGAGCAAAAATGAGTCAATGAGGGATATGGACTGCACTAGCAGATGAGGGTAAGATTTGTTAGATGAGAGAGAGAGAGAGAGACAGAGAGAGAGACAGAGAAAGAAAGAAACATGTTAATAGAGAAAGAAAAAAATACATAAAAATAGAGAAAGAAAGAAAGAAAGAAATAAAGAAAGAAAGAAAGAAAGAAAGAAAGACTGGTAGTACTACTGTGTGAGTATGAGAAGGGAGGCTTCTGGTCCACAAAGCCCAGGGTATTAGCTGAGGTGGGCTCAAGGGGAGGGGGCTCTAAACTGTGGCCTGCCCGTGAGATGGACATGAGGAGAGGATTGGGCAGACACAGGTGGCCCAACCAGGGGGATGGACAGAGACCCCTTCAGTGGACACAGGCCCAAACCATACAGTGGGGACCACACCTCTGTTCCACATGCAGAGTTGAGAGCAGAAAGAAACACTTTGACCCTGATAGTGGGACTGCTTGAGGATTCACACTGACTCATCAGTCATAGTAACACTCATCTCTTCAAATAGCAACCAAGAATAAAGTAGGATTCCATTCTTTACTTCTCTCAATGGGCATTTTCAAGAACTTTCAAAGCTGAATGTCTCATCGACACATTCTGCTAGTGTCCATGGGTAAACTCATGCATGTATTTATAAATGAAAAACACACGTTTGTGTGTGTACGTGTGTCATCCACCACCCTGGTACTGTCTGCGAGAGACTGCTGGAGGGAGCTGGTACCTGAGAGTTGTGCATACTGTCTCGTTTGTCGTCGGGATGCTGCCCCTCGGGACTCCAGCTGCCAGCCTTCTGAGACATCTCCTGAGCACGCGCGGTCACCCAGGACTGGCTCTCTGACATCCCCCCATCCATTGGCCTGAGAGAGATGGACAGTTACATCTTTTCCCCCAGCAACCCCATCCACGCTGGCCTGAGCTGCGTCCAGCCCTTTGACAGGACAGTTATATTGTCTTTGTTGTGTCTATATTATCTGTACCACCAGTGTTGAAGGTTGTCTAAGTGTCAAGCTTGTCCCCATGATTGCGCTTTTTTTCAACTAGCTAAGATATTTCTAACAGATAGTTCCCATGAACTTTAAATTTACCTTCTTAATACTGTAATGAACTATACGGTGTACCAAGACTCTTGCACATGGTTACAACCAAAACTACCATGACAAAAAGGCAAAACATAAAAAAAAGAAATATTTGTTCCATCAATAAGTTACATCAGCACAATCCTTCAACAGGTGCTTTTGTGCAAGTAAGACAGTACTCCAGCAACAACATAAGCTTCCTTTTCACTTCTCTACCACTTGGGAGTGGACAAAGCTGTTCCCTCCTTTGTCCACCTAGCCCACTTAGAACCAAGGATGGGGTCTCTAAAAAATTAGCTCACTTCAGTGCCGAGAGCAGAGGGAAAAAAAGGTGTGTGTGTGTGTGTGTGTGTGTGTGTGTGGGGAAGGGGGTCACATGAAGGGGTTACTTACATATTGCCCACAGCATCCGGCTGGGATTCAGGGAGGCCCTTGACTCCCGGCCCACCATCCTGGGTTGGGGAGTGAGGCTCCAGACGCTGAAACATTAATGTCGTTCGATTCTGTGTGAGATACAACATGGCCTACAGCTGATACCAGGCATACTAATGGGAAAGATGAAGGAGGGGATGGGGTCTGGGGAAGGTGGGGTGATCAAAGAGTCCAGAGTGCAAATGGGTTGTACTCCAGTGGCAACAGCAGGAGACAGCAAAGGTCAGCCAAGAGGCACTCTGGGAAGTGTATTCTCTTACGGTTTACTTTGAGATCCACTCCCGGCCGTGCTGTCTGGAGGGTGCTGATGGCATCATGCGGAACATTCATTTACTTCCCAACAACCCAGTAAATGAATGGAGGTAACCAACTGAGTGCTCCCGAGAGGTCAGGGACAAATGGTTGATAAGCTCGTAATATGTTCACCTATTGTATAGCTCGTATAGTAGAGTATAGTAATATGATAATGACAACAATCCATAGAATAGTTTATATTACTGAGCCTTCCAATTTAGGCTTCTACACACAGACCAAGTCATCCATAGATAATAAATGTTTTTAAACAGAAACTCAAACCATGTATAAGGCACTCTGGTGTTGTGACCACCAGGCACCTGGGGTTTTGTCCAAATCTATGCGGAGAGGGATAAGACGTCCTACTGACCTCTAGCAGCACAGTGGTTACACCAGGCAAAACCAAGTGTCTGAACAGAAAAGACTAGAGGGGAACAAAAAAGAGCACTTGCATTGAATTATAGGCAGTGTGAAGAAGGATTACAACAGGTGATTAAAAGGGTTAGCAAAAACAACCATATTGTTGAACATTATATGGCAGATCTGACCGGTTCAGGCAAAGCGAAAAAAAGATTATTTTTTTTTTAAGAAAAGTGGTTTCATCGAAAAGAGTGTCCATGAAAAGTATGACATAGAGTCCATTTAGATGCATTGAATGAAATGTCCTTGGAAATCTAAGCGCATCAATCCTATACATAAAATATGTGGAAGCCCATGTTATCCTGTGTCTGCTCTGCAAAATGTGCCCAGCATTCTTAAGAGCAAGGCACTAAACAATTGATTCAGCAACCTATAAACAGCTAATGTTTTTGACACTGGCTTGAGTTATGGGAACACCTTTCACTCCAACTGACACCTTGAAAATTTCAGGTCCGGGGCTGGCACGCTCCACTCCTCGCTTACCTGTGCGCATGGAGGTGAAGTGAGGGGAGGAGTGTTGGGAGAAGGGTGGGAAGGAGCCCACTTGCAGAATGAGAAGCAGTGGCCGGAGGCAAGCGGAGGCCGGTGAAATGAACATGCAAGTCCCTGCCCGAGAGAGGCAACTTGCAACCAGGGTGATGTAGCAAAGTGAGGCTTACTCGTGGAAATCAGGGTGAGATGAAGAATTCTTTATGCAATTCAAACAATAAGTCAATATTCTATCTGATATTTTGCATGCTTCTTATGTCTATGAATTAAATGTTTTATATTAACCTTTTGGAATTTTATCTAAATCATTGTTATCAACATTTGATACGTGTCCCATGTATAACACATTTTATTTCAATGTGGTCTGCAGGGTATTATGTGCTGCTATGTCAATACAATTTATATTAGGTAACTCCTCTATTGATAACATATGACTAATGATTTAACAGATGAAGACCGAAAAACTACATGTGCTCATGTTAATGTGATTCACATTTGAATAAATATGAGCTGCCTGGAGCAGTGAAGAGGTTCTTTGAGGTAAGAAACGTGTGAGCTTTCATGATGGATTTAGTCTCATCGTGCACAAGCACTTTCAGCAGTTTCACTGTGTCTGCTTAATAGCAAAGCACTAATACTGACACATTTTTGACTGCCATTTTTTGCCTATTGTAAATGTCCCTTCCTGAAATATTTTTCTTCCAATGTTTTTGCTATATCTGTGTATTTTTATGTTGTGTAGATGGAGACATGTTTACATTACTACAATACTACAATAACAAATGCTTACAGATCAATAATAATATTTTAATGTTCAACCTTCACCAATAATTGATCGATATTGTCTGTGTCTGATGAATGTTGTGTAAATGAGTCATACAAAAATGGCTGTCGAAGTATTGAAGACCTTCCTATTCCACCCTGACTCTCTGGTGTCTAAAGGTCTCATACTACTACTATGTCTAGCTACCTTATAAAACTCTCTTTCAGTTCCCCCACAGGGTTTGACCTCAGCATTCAGACAGAGCTCAACCCCCTCAGATCTCTCCCCATTCCTCCTGACAGCCTCTGTCTTCAGAGGGATTTGTGATGCTATGAAGGAACAGCACCTTTTAACAGACAACATGGGAAAAAGAAACAGCTGAAGAAGGAATGCTGAATGACAGCAATGGAATGCTAGATCGAGTGAGACTGCAGAGATGGGAGGGAGGTGGGTAAGACAATACGAGAAGCTTTGAATTTGTGGAGTTGGGTTGAGTAGGAGTGGAGCTTTGTCTGTAGAGAAGGGCCACCCTTTTACTATGCCCAGTACTTTGTGAGGTAACCCACTGACCCTCGCGCCGCTCCACCCACCCCTAACCATGATTCAGAACGAGAAAGCAAAAAATATGACAAAAAGTGGAAAAAAGAAACATCTCCGTACCTCGAGAGAGATTTCTGTTATTTTACTGATTTTCTTACAGTGAATAGTTATACAAACAGTTATTCTACAATAATACACATTCTTTATTTGTTACTGTGGTCAGTGAGTTGGCATTCAAACTGCAAACAAAAGGTGCATTGTTTTGTGTTCATTCCCATTATTTCAAGTGGACAGGGTGCAGTGGTGCTACAGGGGTGAGGGCTACAGTCCAGTGCAGGTTATTGCTTGCAGTGTTCACAGTCAAGACAGGGCTATGGGAATTGGGAAAAGGCCTGTACATTGACCGATTACATGTGGAAGCACAGCATATTCACAGGTTCAACTGAGAGCCGTGACAACCATCAGATACCCGGCCTTGCTCTTTCTCACAGAGATACACACAGAAATGCATTTACAATCCATGCAGAATGCCCTTGATTTCAAAAGCACAGATTTAATGTAAAAGGCTTCTTAGCTGCTTTTTAAAAAGTATGCATGACTCCCAAGCTTTGAAAACTTGGATACAACATCTACAGTTGTTGCTCATGAGCAATTTTTTTATTTAATTACAGATACTTTGTCAAGAACACATTGCTACCGCTGTCACAAGAGACTGGTCTCAATATTGGGCTACTCTACTCTGTACTGGTATGACGATACAAGACTTGACCACTGACATAGAAAACACTGAGAAATGTATGATCCTCAAGTGCAAGTGTTTTTCATTCATTTTTATAGGGCATCAGCCCACAGGTTTGTGACGACCATGCAGAGTATATAACGTAAAGAGCAGTAAGATGGCTACAGCTGCAAATGGACCGTATTCTTGTAGAATATGGGACTACGGTGAGTGGCAAAGGCCAGAACAGTGCTGGTTGTCACAGCTCAAACAGCAAGGCAAGAGAAACAGAGAGAAAAAGAGACAGGCAGAGAGGGCGAGAGAGGGTGAGAGAGAGAGAGACACACAGAGAGAGAGAGAGAGAGAGAGAGGAGGGCTGAAGAATGCGGAGTTAAGAGGCTGTGGCGTTTTGCATTTTTTTGCGGGGGAGCAAGCGAGTGTTTGCCCTAGAGTTGTACCTGCTCCTGCGCCTGGGCCCGCTTGGCTTTGCTCTGCCGGTAGTACTCCATGATCATCATGGCCGCGTAGATCTTCCCCACCGTCAGGTCTGTCGCTGCTGAGAAACGGACAAGTTACCCTGCACGATTAGATGAGGTGAGATGGACCCTGAGCGTGGGGAATGGGACTGGGGAGAGGGGGAACGAGGCATGCACACGAGAGACACCAACACAGTACACACAGAGACACCGAGCCAATAGTCTTTTCACAAGCAGACACGGATTTCAAAAAGCCTCATATGTTATTGGTCCATAGATTGTTGTCACTTTTGCTTTCCGTTTTTCTTTTTTTTTCTTTTGATCTGTTTTTTTTCCCACTCTTCACAAAGGATTATCATTTTAAAGTGTTTCTAGTCTCTCGTTTCAGAGGAATATAGACTAGAGGCCATTTTTCACGAAGATGAAGTAACCAAGAAACTATGTAAAGTCATAGTACCACAGTGGCTGTTTTACTGTTTTCATTCACTCTGATGCTGAGCTCTGCATTTCACGGTAGCAAGTCGTTTCACAGAATTAGCCACAGCACTTCAAGTGTTCTTGAGCTTCAGAATGTGAAACAGTTGAGAAACAGTCTTCGAAAGTACAATGAGTTGATTCTTTAAGATAACTGTATCTTCGTAAAGAAATGGCCTAAAGTCGTCAGGAAAAAAACTGGGTACAAACTCGGTGCAGCCAATAAGTCATGCTCCCAAAACCCTGATCAGCAGAGCATTCTCAGATCTGTTCACACCTTAATTTGCTTACCAAGAAAGTCTATATGGTTTCAAAATCAATATTAGTTATAATGAGCATTGTGATGAGAGTCTTGAAAGGATGGCTTAGCTGCTGCACATATATTCCATGCTTCTTTTTTTTGCAAACGTTAGGCATAACATTACTCAGTTTAACCATACACATACCTATTTATCATCAATGTGTACAACGGGTGCGGTAGCACCAGTGCATCGTATTGTCAGTCATCATTTATTACCATATATACAGCCAGTCATCTTTAGTTTAGTAAGGTCTTCTTTCTCTTCTAAGATACCCTGGAGTGAAAAGACTTCTATAGAGGGTTGTTCTATAGTAAGGCACCCCCTGATATCAGGCACAGAGCGCTGAAGATGACCCAGACCAGGCTGGAGGGACCGTGGCGTGGGCGGGACATGGGACTCCTTGGATCGTCCGGAGAGGAAGTGACAGTACAGGTCTACAACTGAACGGCTCCTGCTCACTCGAGGTGGAAGGGGAAGGGAGGGGAGGGGGGGGGGAGCCTGAAGACCCACAGGAGAGATCTGAGTAAAGTGTGAGTAAAGAAGACAGTGGCCTGTTGGAACATCTGCTGGCTTGTGCAGTGTAGTTTGTGTACCTAAGGCCAAGCACCCTGATGTGAAGGTACTCTATATGGCTTACTGTGTCTAGATTCACATGTGCACACCATTTATGGGAGCATACAGTTTTGTCGAGAGCAGACGATGGCTATCTTAGAGCAACTGTGGGAACTTGCTTCGATAAACTAGCTTATATGGATTTTTCAGCAGTTCACAAAGGGGGGTTATTCATTACAGTTCAACAGAGACTATTTATTTACCTCTGTGTTACTTCTGAAAACCTGACATCTCTCTTTCGAAGGTGGCTTCAAAATTCTCAATATGCGTTAACATGGCAGAGTTACGACATCGAACTGGGCTGAACTAGACACGATGCAGCTCATTCCCATATCAAGGTGGTTTTATTTCACTAAAGTGATCCAACAAATGGAGGGGCTTTAGAATGAAATATTTTGACTGAAGCCACCTTTGAGACATTTACATTTTAAACCTTAAAATATAAAATAACTAAATAACAACAAAGGAAAGTTGGCACGTTTATATGTGGCCTATTTACTGCCTGGGGGAAGGCAACTATGCTTCCACTCCTGCCCATCTCATTATATTCTCTCATAGGCTCATCACTGAGAAGCAACTGGCTGGCACAAGGGGCTAGGTCCAAAGGTCATTAGAGGTCGAAGGTCGAGATGGTGGAGGTCGTTGCTGTGCCTGGAGCATCAGAGGGTGCAGAGCAGGGGGGGGGGGGGACTGGCTGACAGAAGCTTTCCTCTGGTGGTGAGACAACTGGTGGTCTGGTGGTCGGATGGGCGCACCGGGGCGCAACTTACACTTGTGTGGAGTGACCAGCAGGTCCAACATCTTCTGCGAGAGGTTGGGCCAAATCGCCATCATCTCTTTCCTCAGCTCAGCATCCATCTGGTGCTTGTCCTCCCCTACATATGCACATTATCACACATACACACAAACACGTACGTACAAACACACACACACACACAAATGTGCAATACACACATACACACAAAATACACAGAAACACACACACACACACGCCCCAACGTCCACAACAGTTCATCCAATAAACAGCCAAGAGTCCACACAAAGCATGTGGCCCGTGGACGTAACAATGTTTAAAACACCTGCCTGACACACACACCATGCCTGTAGCGGACTGGGTTAGCGCCGCACACACACACACACACACACACACACACACACACACACCACAATAATGTGCAGTACACACAGTTCACAAACACGCACGGTATGGAGCACAAAGACAGAGGAATGACAATTGACGTGTGGAAACGTAAACACACGCTCACACACACACACACACACGCACAGACACACACACAAAAGAAATGTTTTTCATTAACAATTGTCTTTATGCACTTTCACCACAGGTCAAGAGAACATGAAGGATCATGGCACCCTGTTAATAAAACTCTGACAACGTTCATACCCACACTGAACAGTGAGAAAAGGTTACAGTCAAGCAAACTGGAGTCTGCTGCTAACTGGGTAACACAGAAGACAGAAAAAAGAAAAAGAAGTGAATGGGTAGAAGAGAAGGTTGTGCCAAACCTTCCGTAACCTTGGCGATCTTGATGTCCAGTGCCGTGCGGATTAAGGCCATTAAGGTGGAGTTGAAATGAACAGAGTTGTCTTCGGCGACCGGCAAATCCATCCGCAACAGTCTCTGTGAAAAGCCAGTCAGGGACATATGAGAGAGAGGCTGCACAAGGCCCACTGAGGACAAAAAGACTGCAGATGCGTGTCTTTATGTGTGTGAGCTCTGAACCTCCAAGAAAGGGGGGTATGAACGAGAGAGTTGAGAAGGGAAAAGAGGGGTGGTGACAAGGGGAGGGGCAAAGCTCTGTGATATTTAACCTATAGTTAATTTGACCTTTGACCCAAAATCTTTCCAATCATCAGAGCTACTGATGTTCCAAATTCAGCGGAATGACCCATGGGAGGACGTTCAGTCCCTATTAAAACCTGTGTATGAATCTCCACTTTTCATCTTGATGGAATCTTTCATGTTTAAAGAAAGTCTAGCGCTGCTTTCAGACATTTTTGTGATTCTTTGTAGAGCCTGCGAGAGTGGAAGAGAAAAGGCCTCTTCAGTAAAAAAAAAGAGGAACGACTTCATATTGGTGTTAAATGTCTCTTGGGAAGCTTTAAAACACAGTGGTTCCTCACCAGGCTGTGAGGGCGGTATCCACAGGGCCAGCAGGTCGAGGAAGTCCCGCGGGAGTCCTGGAGCTCTCCCCAGCAGGAGGTTCACAGAACTGACCGTAGACCCAGGCACGATTGAACGATGGCAGAGAGAAAAAAAAACAGCGAGCTCAAAAGTTTTGCAAGACTTAGATTCTTGTTGCAAGTCTTGTTCGTTGTTTTTGGTTTTCTGGCTTTACATCGTTTCATCTGTGTCCTGGTCCATCGGAGGAAGAAGGACGAGGTGAGGAATTACAGGGGACTAGGCCAGGCAAAAACCGACCACCCACCCTACCAACCTCTGCCAGGCGTTTCGTGCGTTACTACAGTCATGCCTTGCTGGTTTGCCATATACACGTGCCATGGCCGGCCCCGAGACCCCCCCTCCACCTCGCACCCCCTCAAGCACACCCCTCCTGAGGCCCCCTCCACATTCACGTGCACGGCACATGCCAGTACCGCCCTACACCTCACATTGCAGACCAGCCGGTTGACCATACAGGAGATGGCATTGCCTGTGACTGATTCCGGGATTGTTTGTTTGTTTGTTTTTCAGCGTCATCATGGTGGCGGCGGTGACTGGTGAGGGGTCTAGGTGAGGATGTGATCATGGATGGACTGCTGAATTAGACTAGAGCTCGATCCAGATTCTCTGATCTCTCAATGCGGGGGATGGGTGTGGCCTACAGGGTTAGGTGAGAGCAGCATTCTCCATACATTCAAGTTGAAAAGAAGAACAAAAAAAGATAAGTATAATGTCAATCATTATGGCTTTGTTGATAAATTCAGTAGCATATGCTTTTAGGACTACCTTCGATTAGGGGGGTTAAGAAAAAGATAATTGAGAGAGTTAAGGGACAAAAGCATTGTGAGTTGAATTGAAAAGGAGAGGGAGAGTTGAGGAAGAAGTTGTGCTTGCTGGCTGGAATGGATTTAAAAAAGAGGGGGGGATTTAAAGGGCAGATCAGCTGACCTCTTTAGATTTATCATCACTGATAAAATGGGACCTCATATCATATGAAAAATAGTCTACCTTTGCTATGAAAGGCTGAGGAGGCCAGATAGTATTCTTTCATTCACTGTTTCAAGGTCAAGGCCATCAAAAAAAAACTAGTCTCTTCCACCTTTCATAGTGTAGGCAGATTGGCTCAGTGTGATTTACATGTAGGTTCAGGTGATGTTGAAATTGAGGAGGTTTGCTGAGCAGAATCGGTAAAGGAGAGACACGGCTGACATAAGTGTATAGACACAAAGAGTGTGAATAAAAATATGGTGAGGGACCTTGGGGATGATGAGGGGATGAATGAAAGAAAGAAAGAAGGTGAAAGAGATCTATCACCACACACTGGTTAAGTCTGACAGTACTCCTGTTTGTTGATGATTTAATCTCTATGGCAGAGAGGGGATTTCACTTCACTGACTCTGAAGATCACAGGTTATTTCTCTACAGGAAGTGATGTGTGGATATAAAATGAGAATAACTGATCATATTGAGGGAGGATATTCTTTTTTCCACTGAACCAATAATTGAGCCAGAGTGGGACAGCAAACCTGACTGGTCCATGGAGATGTTATGATAGGGAAAGCTGAATATGGGGAGGGTAGGGGCTGCCATGATGGGGCAACTGAGAGACAACTGAGAGAGACAGGATGACGCTCCTGGTGAGATTACAGTTAAAGTAAAAGATCAGAATGAAGGAGGGAGTAATAACAGACAGAACAGACAGAAACTAAGGATGAATTTCCACAGTTGTGGACAAACACAGTAAACAATATTGAACTGAAAAAGGAACCATTTAAATGAGTAGAATAGAAAAGCAGGCCTAGGTGGGGGTAGAGATAAAAGTGAGCACATGGCAGGCTGGGTGGGAGGACACTTGGGAGAGGATGGGCCGGGGTTGGTCTGAGGCTGAGGGGAGACAGATGGGGTCCAGAGAGAAGGGTGTCCACTATGACTTCCTCTCATGCCTGCAATGCACCACACCAGTCAGCCAGCCTGACAGGGTCTGTTCGCCACAGCAGTCACACTTTTGAAGTGGGAGAAACAAATGGCCTGGGCTGCCCCTGTCCATAAAACCAACACACACACACACACACACACACACACACACACACACACACACACACACACACACACACACACACACACACACACGATCACAGCCATGCACACATTCACACTCTCAACACAGACACTAACACACAGGTCTAAACACACTCACACTCTCAACACAGACACTAACACACAGGTCTAAACACACACACACACACACACACACACACACACACAGAGCCATCAGCCCTCTAGCACAATTGCATATGTTCCAGCTCACTGTCTATTGTCTAGGTTTCCCTCAGCCTGCAAACCAAAGTGGCCCCATTCAGACAGAATGAGTGAATGTGAACGAGGGAAACAGAGTAAAAACAGAGTAAAAATGACCACGCTATGGGTGAAACCCAAAGAAAACAGACCTAAACTGAGTGTGAGACAGACGGGAAAAGTAATGAGAGAAAGAATAAAGATGTAAAGGTGAAAGATGTAAAGGTGGGGGGTGGGGGTGGGGGTGAGTAGAATGAACTGAGGGGAATCATGAATAGAACCACAGCAGCTGAGATCAGTAGCACATGTTACTTAGGAAACAGCTGAGCTCAGTCCATTTGATGTAGACAGCAGTGAGGGGGAGCGTGGTGTGTGGCAGGTCTGCTGTCTGGGCTTTAATGCTGTTCTCGGGACCTGGTCCTTTTCGACCTTCTGGGGTCACTCTGACCATCCCTGCCCTTTCAAATACCATTGCCTTCTCTGCCTGTCTAACAACTAACTCATGAGTGACACTCCTCGTTAGAGTAGCTGAACAAAACCAGTGTAGTTATGACCTAGACCATTACAAGCCCACTGACTGGCTGTTCAGCTTTGCTGGGAGAAGTCATATCCAGATGACACGTGGCAGTGTCTCTGTGAGAACACAGGGGTGGGCTTGTGAAGTCCTGCTCTACTGGACACATCATGGGACAACTATGGGGATCAGCCTGTGGCTCTCCATTGGCCAGGGAGTATCAGTGGCCCAGTGGTTGCGACAGAGAGACAGAGAGAAAAGGAGGGAGGTGGATGAAAGAGAGAGACTAGGAGTAGGGGTAGGAGAAAGGCAAAGGAGGGGTGGATGACAGTGGTTGAGATGATTATGTGTGTGTTTTTTTTTGTGGGGGTGGGGGGTGGGGGGCAGGAGGAGAGGAGAACTTGGGGACTCTGGGGGGTCTGGGCTCTAGCATGCTGGCGGAGCTGGAAACAGATTCCAACTGCATTGACAGAAGAAGAAACAAAGGACAGGTGCATGAGCCGGTTGGCACGGCAATTCAGTTGCTGAGGGGGATGGGGGACGGCCGGGGTTTAAAATTGTGCTTGTGCTTCATGAGGAAAGAAAGAAAATAACACGATATAAGAATTCGGATCATACTGAATTTCAAATTGGATATACTGTGGCTGACTGTATTGTTCTTCTTATATAAAACTAATTTTCTAAAAAAATCTAATAGAATTGCCTACATCTGCCCTCTTTCCTGTACAAAAAAGATGCTACTGTTTTTTGTATGTGTTGTGGGTGTGCATGTGTTGACACCAACAGATAAATGAGAGAGACAGAGACCTGGTCCTCCACAAAAACAGTCACTGGGGTGGGTGTCTGATCGATCGTAGCGCCATCCACAGGCAGGAGAGACTCGGAGGACTGAAGTCCTTTGGTCCTTCCCAGCCCTGCTGCACTCGCACTTTAGTGTGTGTGAGGGAATGTGTGTGTGCATGTGTGCTTGTGTGTGTGTGAATGTTCCTCATGCGTAAGCTGTGTGTACATATTCTACTACTGCTGAACACTGTCCTTCCCTTTCCCCACAATTTGAGCATATACTGTACATTAAAGCATTTACTTCAATGCTTGTGTTTCATCAGGATCCAGGAGGATGCTATCAATGTGGTTATTATTAGCAGTATTGGAGTAGCTCAGCTGTTTTGACTGAGCAAGATCGCCTAAGTGACACACAGTTTTGAGTGTTTGAGTTGCACGCATATGTGAGAGAACAGTGTGTACAGTATGTGCGTACATGTGTGTGTTTGCACGTATGAATGGGAACGGTGCGTCGTGCGGTGCAATAGCACTGAGAAGGTCCCTCCGTTCCCCCCTCCCTGTGGATGAGTCTGACTGCTCCTACTATTCCCCCCCCCACCCACCCACCCACCCACCCTCCCTCCCAATAGCGCTCCCATCCGAGAATAGACACAGAAAAAGAAATGAACAGAGAGAGAGAGAGAAAGAAAAATGAAAAACAAAAAAACACCAACACTACAAACACAGCGCTGGCCCCACAGAGGCCTTCTACCTTGTATGCAACCCGTGCCGGGCACTTCTTCCCCAGGCCTAACGGCGGAGACATTTGCCTGAGCATCTGATACATATCAGTGTAACTGATTCTGCCACTGGACAACCAAAATAAAAACAGAGCAAAACAAAGGAAATCAACAAGGACATAAATTAATAGGGGATCAGATGGCAGGAGTTAAAAAAGAACGGAGAGAGTGGAAAAAGAGAGGAGGAAGTAGAGAAAAACAATGGAAAGGGTGAAAAGAGAGGGGTGAGGAAAAAGACAGGAAGTAAGGGCAAAGAAGGGGGGAAGAGAGGAAGGGAGGGAGGAAGGGGAGAAGGGAGGAACAGAGTAAAAACAAGGTTATTGGTGTCACTCTTAGCTAAGAACAGGCACTAGTGTTGATTCTGGGCTCAACTGACTCTTAAGAGCTGCAGGTCTGTACGATGGGGGTGCGAAAGAGGCCAGAGAGGGGTCGTGGGTTCGGACTAAGGTGTCGCGTTGGTGGGCAGAGGGAGGGTGTCTTCTGTCCTTTGGTGTTAAAACACCGTTCTATGCAAGCCCTAGAGAGGGGTGAGGCGGGTTGCATAGAAGAACAGGGGGCTTCGGACTGAGCAAGAGAAGCAAAAGAATCAAACGGACAAAAAAACAACAAAAGCCCCACTGTTGGGATGGTGTTGCAACAGCAGTTATGTCAATGCAGTTTCTGTCCCCCTCCCCGCCCTGTGAGACCAATGCACGCGACCATACCCAGGGGGCCTAGCTGCGATCAAAACGACAAGCAAAATAAAATAAAACAAAAAGAAGTACAAGAAAATCATTCTTTTTTTTTTGAAGAAAAGGTTTTGTTATTGCTGTTGTTTTTCATTCGACGTGAGGTGCAGAGTCATTCGTCATGCGTGTTTTGCATCGTTCCAACACATTCTCGTTCTCATATCAGAATGCAAGTAGAAATGGTGAAAAGACAAAAAAACGAGGAAAATATCCCAAAAAGGGAAGAGAAAAAAAGAAACTAAAACCAAGTAAATAAGCGACATTCATTCCAGTCTGGATGCTAGCATGGTGGTTTTTAGGGTTTTAGTGAAAGTCAAACCTTGCAGGCCACCCTATGGGGACATTTCTTTCCTAAGCCCAGAGGAGGGTCGATAACTCGCAATAAACTGTACATATCCTTGTAATGAATGCGCCCACTGCAAGAAGAATACAGGGAGGTTAGAGCAACACGACCAAGAAAAGAAACCATAAAACAGCTGGAAGAAGAAGAAAAGAAGAAAAGAAGAAGAAGAAGAAGAAGAAGAAATAACAAAACAAGGTGGATAACAGTGGATTTACACAATTACATATCCATATGCAGAAAAACACACACACACACACACACACATACAGTATACATACAGCTAAACACTTCACAATTCACTGACAGTCCAACAAGCACACAGTCTGTATTTGCTAGTCACCTGTTTGCAGAGACAAAGTTAGTCTAAGTTCTTTCAGGCCTGGATACTATCTCTTCTCACTCCTTTCTGTCTGTTTCTCCTTGAAGCTTTGATTCGGTTTCAAAGTTACCCAAATAGTTATATGTTTCCCTCAAGTATTGGTATACACCACTAATGACTAATGACTAATGAGTTACATATACACACTTCTCTCTCATGCTCCCAAACCATCTCCACCCTTGTAGTTATTAAACCACCAGGCAAACATTCATTTGCCTCTTTTTTCTTTTCACTGGTTTCTTAATTTCTGAATTGGCTTTTACCATTCCCTTTTCACTTCTCTCTCTCTCTGCCTCGCTCCCTCTTATTCTGTCTGTTAGTCTTGCCCCCCTCTCTTCTCTGTCTCATTACCTTGTCCATCCATTGTTCAGCCTTTAGGTGACAGGCACTGGAATGCGGATACTAGCTTGTAAACTTAGCGTGTTTTGGGTGCTGGTTGTTGGAAAGGGAGAGGGGTTATCACAGTAAGTTTTCTCTGCAGTATTCAGATTCCAGACGGGGGTCAGGGTCAGGGTTAGGGGAGGGCATGGGTCTCTTCACCACTCACGGGTAGACGGGAGGAAGGTGTGTGTCGGGGACACAGGGTCCAGGGGTGGGCGGATGTGTGGAGAGCGCCGAGGGCTCAGATCCACAATCCCCTCCCCTGACTTTTACTCGAGTTACTTGCTACCCCTTTGAGAGGGTGCTATGCCCGACCGAGGGCACACACACACTCTGACGGATAAAACACATTCCCCTCACGAGGCATGTGGGGAAAAAAAGACAGGCGCCAACAAAACTCCAGCAGCATCTGTAGTCAGACATCAGGAAAATATGTATGCAGTGTGTGTGTGTGTGTGTGTGTGTGTGTGTGTGTGTGTAAGCGCTTTCAGATATAACCTCCGGAGTATATGAGGAGGTTTGTCAAACGGAGGTCCTACCCTTCGGATGATTCAGATATGATGCTAACCTCGGACCTAATACTGACCTTATCTGAGGACGTATGTGTGAGCGACATACACGCACATTACAGAATCTCGTGTGGTTGTCAGTGAGGGGTGGGGGCTTGTAGAGTTCACAAGATCACGAGATATGGCCTTAGAATATATCGACCGCTGCCTGTCACAGCTGCTTTTTTTTTACAAAGTGTAGCCTATGCATTATGTAGGCTAAAGAAGACAAATCTATTGTGCATAGGCTAATACTTGAAGTAGACTAGTCACGTAAGTGCGCACTTGAAATTGACCTAGCCTACAGTATTTGTATGTGTGCTTCAAATAAACACATTTATCTGTTTTCAAGCGTTATGTACCAGAATTAGCTATAGAACCCAAATCTGGTTTGCGTTGGAGAGAGAGAGCACAAACTTTATGGTAGGCTACCAGCCAATTCAGTAGGCTAGCTCAAGACTTCAAGATCATACAACGTTTTTAAGCAACAAACAAAATACTAACATTAATAACAGTGAAGTTGTTCGTTTTTTCATGGTTTATTTTTCCAAAAGCATCCTCTCCCCCATGTGTTAGCATTTCACGTGGGAGCTTGGAACAAAGTTGGGTTTTCTTCGTTTTCATTTTCTCTAGGCATATATGCTCAGCAAATATCAGCGAGCTCAGCAGGTCATGAAGGCTATCAATGAACAGAAAACCGTGTTGGCTAACAATTTATTAAATACTCCTGTTATTGTAGTCAGCGACGTCGCTGTAGGCTACTGCCTTTTTTCAGCTTCTGCTTATGATGATTCAGTCTTCTGAATTCGTTTGTCCTTGCCATGCAGTTGGAGGCTAACGTGTCTCTAACATTCCCTTCAGGTGT
>NC_063194.1:13882620-13922620 GCF_017589495.1 Alosa alosa
TCCACCTCTTTCTGCATTCACAGAAAAACAAACTCTGGGGAAAATGAAACTACAGGGAGCTGCTCTCTGCGGCTAGACAAGATCTACCTCTGGCCCAAACGTGGCCCTGACCTGATGCTCTCCATATCGAGCCCTCTTTTAGAGGGGGTCACATAAAGGAGTCTCCCATAAAATACTCCATAAAGAATCTTCATAGGGTGGACTGACACCACATGTAAAGTGGTCAATCACATCATATTGTGATTTTAATGAAACTATCATGCTCAACAATAAAGTTTACCTCTCTGAATTAGAGTCCTCTGAAGGAAAGAGACTTCCACAGGTGCATGCCCTACCTGGCCCACCCTAAATGAGAGTGATGGCAGTACCTTCATCATGAGCACTACAGTGTTGAGCGCGATCATGGCCATGATGGTATACTCAAACGGCGGCGACACCACAAACTCCCACATGCGATACTGGAACGTCTGCTTGTTCTGTGGCATGTGTCGCGTCAGAGGCCGGGCGTTGATGGCAAAGTCTATACAAGCTCTCTGAAAGAATGAACAGCACCATTTATTTGGGCTTAGTTTTCAGCTAGTGCGTCACACATACAGTATACAGCACAGACAGACTGAAAGACATAGATAGACAGGTACAGTACATAGATAGGTAGGTATCAGGCAGGGATTGGCTGGCTTGGCTGCCATGTAAGGTGCCAACCTGCACATCAGGAGCAGTCGTGGATTCAATGTCCTGTTCAAGAACCAGGATCTAACCAGAAACCTCAGGTAATGCTTTACATCAAATTCGGTTCCTGTTCCTGACTTCCTGACCTATAGTTTAATATAAATACAGTCTATACTATCAGCTCACCTCATTCTTTTCTAGACTGTAGTCCTCCATCATCTTGTCTCCTTGCTCCTGGAAGGTGATGATGATGAGAGCCACGAAGATGTTGACGAAGAAGAAGGGGAAGACCACGAAGTACACCACGTAAAAGATGGACATTTCCATCCGATACCCCGGGCTCGGGCCCTGATTCTCATAAGTCGCATCGACTGAATGTTTCAGCACCCTGGTGAAGGGGAGAGACACAGACATGACCCAGACAGCCTGAAGCTCTGCATCCATACACTATGTATGATCTGGCTTGATGTGTGAGTGTTTGAGTGTTTGTGTGTGTGTGTGTGTGTGTGTGTGTGTGTGTGTGTGTGTGTGTGTGTGTGTGTGTGTGTGCATAAATGTATGAATGTATGTGTGTGTGTGTGTGTGTGTGTGTGTGTGTGTGTGTGTGTGTGTGTGTGTGTGTGCATAAGTGTGTGTGTGTGTGTGTGTGCACGCAAATGCACGTGTGTATAAAGTGCAGACTTACTGCGGCCACCCCTCTCCAGTGGATACGGTGAAGAGGGTGAGCAGGGCCCAGAGCACATTGTCGTAGTGGAAATCGTATTTCTTCCACTCCCTCTTCTGCGCCTTCACTTCGTTGTCACGTTCATACACTAAATACTCGCCCCTACAAAGAGCCACATGAACCCTCAGTACAGCTCTCAGAACATGACAGAGACATTTTGTGTCTTTTCTGTGTGTCTGTGTGTGTTGTCATTGCTGACCTGCAGTCGCGCTCAAACTCCTTGGACTCATCTGTGCAGTAAAAGAACTTTCCCTTGAAGAGTTGCACGGCAACAACAGCGAAGATGAACATGAAGAGCATGTAGACGATGAGGATGTTGAGCACATTCTTGAGGGAGTTGACCACACAATCAAATACAGCCTAGAAGATACAGGAGAAACAGAGTCAAGTACGGTACAGCACAGTCAAGGCACCAGAGAGTACAGTTAAAGTACTCAAACGGGCCATGAAATCCCTCTGTTTCCACTGATAAAACAAACAAGACATTGACAAAAAAAAAGTGACCTTGACATTGACACTAAACATGTGACCTTGACCCTAAAACAAATTAGAACAGCTGAATGTGGAGCTGAGGCAAAAGCTCCATGTACAGCCTCACTTTAGTCTGTAGAGAGTGCAAGCTGAGAGGACACATGAGCTCAGAGAGGTGGGGTTATGGGTCAGAGGTCACGGTGGCGGGGCTTACTTTGAGTTTGGGCAGCCTCTTGATGGTCTTGAGCGGCCGCAATACTCTCAGCACACGCAGAGACTTGATGGTGCTGAGATCTTTCCCCTTGCTATTTCCACTGCAGTGTATGCGCACACACACACACACATACACACACACACACACACACACACAAGACAGGACCCCACACATATACAAGAAAGCATAGTCAGAGAAAAATAAGGATATATAACCAGTTTCCTAAAAAGCCACTCTTAAAATAGCTCAGGCAAAAATGGCCATGCTGTTAGTATGCACACATGTGCACACACACACACACACACACACACACACACACACACACACACACACACACACACACACACACACACACACACCTTCCAACTAAGCTCTGTAGCTTATGACCACACACAACACACACACACACACACACACACACACACACACACATACACACACACACACACACATATACAATGTCCCAGTTCCGACGGCATGGATGCGCCGCTGCTGAACATGAGGGCGTGTGGCATCAGCAGCAGCAGTGTGAGCCTTGCGGCGACTGCTATTGCTCCCCAGTCACCCCCTTCAGCTCTGCATACCAGTCCAGGAACTGCCCGGCAGGCTCATGCTGTGTGAAACCTAGCTCTGCTCAAGCGCTAAAAACACCCCCCCCCCACACCCCATGCTGGCCGTCACTCATGTGGCCTTCAGGTTATTACCATAGAAACTCCACCCTAACTAAAACAAACAAACAAATAAACAAAACAATCAATCACTGAAACACACTCAGTACCTGGCAGTACAGTCATAGCTGGTTTCAGCACATTGGCATACCAACAGCATGAGGTGTGAATTCATTGGAGGATATTCACAGGCATCCCAAGACCAGGAAATGCCCAGCCAAACCTCTTTCTTTTTTTGTGTTTGTTGTCACAGGGTGGTGGGGGAGGTAGTGGGTGGTATTCCGGTCATGTTTGTGTGTGGATGTGTGTGGCGCAATATGACACATTCGTTCTGGCCTACTGTAGCCAAAACACTCACGCTATCCTCTGCAGCACACCTCACCAGAATACTACTAGCAGTTACTAGTATTAACATTACATCAATGCTCGGTTCATTACATCATTCTCCCCGGTTCAGGATCCAGTTTTATCTTTTAGTTTTTTGTAAGATTCTTGTTTTCTTTCTTTCTTTCTTTCTTTCTCGATTGGAGACTGAAAAATGAGCGTGAGGCTGTGCTTGGGGATGACTCAGATCGGGGTCCGTGGGGGATTGTGGCCTGCATGTCCAGCTGCCTGTCTTCTGCGCAGCTGCCTGGCCAGATGTGCTCCTGGTGCCTGACTGCACCTGCGTCTGCACAGTTGCCGTGACAGCGCTATCCCAATCCCGCCACTGCACTACCACTCACAAAAAATGTACTGTCACATTCCGAAGTATTTACCCCACTTCCATTCTTTCCACTTTTACACCACTGATAGGTGGCTAATGTTACGCTAACGCAGAGCTAACCCTACAGTGGCACTTCTACTTAGCACATCAGCTTTACCACCATGATGGTTCTACAATAGCATCAGTACCATGGTCTTCTCATTAAGTTCAAGTATAACATCATGGTACTGTATATGATTCCTACTACTGTACTGTATATGATTCCTACTGTTTTTTTTAGAATTGTGTTATTTAGTATAATTTGTATTTTAGTATATTTAGTATTTAGTATATTTATCTTCTACTGTCCTTATTGCTTAGTTGTGTTTTTTATATTATATACTTTTAATTACTTTCTGCTGTTAGTGAATGTGTGTGTGTGTTGTCTGTATGCTACTGTGACCTTGAATTTCCCCTGGGGATCAATAAAGTATCTATCTATCTATCTATCTATCTATCTATCTATCTATCTATCTATCTATCTATCTATCTATCTACGATTTCTACCATAATATTACTCTACACCAGGGCTTTAAGAGCATTCTTACAAAAGAAGGGCCCCTTACAGACAGTGTTTACCTCCCAGTCACAAGACTGGCATTGTCCTGACACAGCTTGGTACAGGTTTACCCTTGGCTTGGGTGCCGCTGTGTTGGATGTTGCTTTCTCAGCAGATATGGTTACCCAGAGTCAGGACCCACACAGGCATCCCTCATAGGACTAATGCACTGCTGATAGGGTGGCTAAAGAACCAGGGCTATTGATTGAGTAAACTACCCTGCTCATGTTGGGGGTCGGGGATCATGGTGGCAGGTGTATGTTTGGTGAACGTAGGGGGGGTGGGGGGGGGGGGTATTTGAGTGAGTTCTGTTTAGTCCAGCTCCACAGAAAATGTGACAGACATTGACTAGAGCAGAGATAGTAAGACAAGAGAGTGAGAGACAAACAGATAGACAGACAGGCTGACAGACAGAGAAAGAGGATGAGGAAGAGAAGTAGAGAAAGGGAAGTTGAAAGAAAGACAGAGAAAGAGAGAAAAAGAGAGAAAGAGAGAGAGAGAGAGAGAGAAAGAGAGAAAGAGAGAGCAATGTGGGCGATAAACAGACACTCAGATTCAAAAAAGAAAGAGAGGAAAGCCGTATGACTGGCAGGATGAGCATCGAAAGTGAGTAGCAGAGAAGGAGAGAGGGAAAGAAAGAAAGAGAAAGAGAGAGAGAGAGAAGGAACACTTTACCCTTCGCCGCTGCTGCAGAGGCCAATCGAAGAGATGAGAGAAGGGCAGTGTGAGCGAGACAGAGACAGAAAGAAAGAAAGAAAGGAAGGAAGAGTGAAAGACAAAGCAGACAGACACACATACACACAAAGAAAAGAAAAAAACACACACTCACACAGACAAACACGCACAAGACATTCAAAGACAGACAGACAGAGAAAAAAAAGAAGGAGAAAGGGAGAGAGGAAGATTTGGAAGAGGAAGAGGAAGAACATTAATATGAGACAGACACAGAGAAGAGAGAGAGAGAGAAAAAGAGTACAATGCCATGTGTTTTCATAATAACCATAGAAATAATACCCAGTGTCTTCCAATGACAGATGCATTCTCTTGTAGTGTCATACAAATTCAAGTAATTGCACTCAGACAAATTACAACACACACACACACACACACACACACACACACACACACACACACACACACACACACACACAAACACACTCATCCAGTCAGAAATTCAGTGTTCACATCTTTACTGACACATCATTTAAGTTGTTATGCAAGCTTACCCGCGACCTCAGTCAACTGATATCGGAATCAGTTGAGGGGAAAACACAAATGCACACATTGCCAAGAATGCTTATGTGTGGCTTGTGTATTGAGAAGAAGTCATGCATTTATCATAAGCAGGGGCCTTTCTGCATGTTCAAACTCCACTGGCCTCTTCCTCTCACACACACACACACACACACACACACACACACACACACACACACACACACACACACACACACACAAACACACACACACACATACACACTTCAGCCTCATCAGCCATGGTAGACAGCACTATGCCCCCAAAGCCCATATGACCCCCCTCAGTCAGACAACAGCATTAGAGTGCTGAGTCATAGCACAGCTACCATATGATTAGCAGCCCTGGCAGTCCTGTCGCTTCACTACACCCATGCTGGCCTGGGCTTGACTGGGGACTTAAGGGCAGTGATGTCCAAAGGGGGCAGCACTCGTTGGATGTGTTTCATCTCTTTAGATGTCGCCAGCATATATTTTATACAGTATTCCCGAACGAATGTCCTGCGTTGTAAATCTATGAACATCTATGTGATTAATGTGATGACTACTACACTGTCATTACACAAAGGCAATGAATCGTTGAATCTCAGCATCCCCTTCTAACAAACGTATGTTTTTAATCCCCACTGTCTCCATTCAGCAGGCCAAAATCATTTCTATTCCATCTGAATGTGTATATACATAGGCACACCGGATGCTTAATTATTTTTTCCAAACCCTCCTCTGACTTTAAAATCAAAATCTGTGCTACGTCTGTGTCTGCTACACCAGCTGCTTGGTCAGGGGCCGAAAGTAAAGATATTCTCCCCTCAGAAGGGCACGGTGACTCCTGGCATGGCTCTCACCAGCCGGACAGTGGCCAGGCTCTGCCAGAGGAGGCCAAAATGCCTCTGTGCTTCAGATCGCCTCCAGACAGCAAATGGGCGCCTAATCAGATCCACCGTTTGTCTGAATAGCAGATGCACATCTACAATGGGAACCGTCTGTCTATTGGTTCGGAGCGCTTCGATCGTAATCAAATCACGCAGCGTTATCTCACCCTGTGTAACGGCAGTGCGGCCAGCTCTGGCTTGCAGTGGTTTTAATGCAGTCTGCCGAGCAGGCCATAACCCCCAACCCCCAGCCCTTCACCACAATCCCTTTGCTGCATAGGGTAGACTGACCGAATGTATATTATCAGCTGAGGCCATCTCTCTGTCCATCAGCCTTGTCTGTAGCCATGACGGTGCTCAGTCAGGCCAGTCCAGAAGAAAACAGTGCACATGGGGCACTACATGACGAATCTATTCATGACAATTTACAAGTAATAACCAGAGAACTCAAAGGGGCAAGGTTTTGGAAGTTGTTAGACTAGAATCAATAAATTAGAAAATCTATCTATCTATCTATCTAGGCTCAAGATGATTCCAAACAATACACTCAAAGACCTAATAGTATGTCACAAGTATGTCACAATCACAGCCATCATACACATTCATACTCATCCTCACAATAATACTGCAGCAGTTTGATAACATATGAAAAGGAACACTCATGGAGGACAGCTATTACCAAGCTCACAGGCAGGGGGCACTACAGCGAGCCTGCAGTGCCAGCCATCCAGAGCTCAGGGAGGCTCTGTATGGGCAAGGGAAGGCTGGGGGGAAGGAGGGGGACGAGGGGTAGAAAGGACTGTGAGGAGAAGGATGGGGACGAGGGGGTTGCAGGCAAGCCAGGCACCTCTGAATTTATCCTTTTAAGCCTACTGGCATTTCCTACTGGCAAAGTGTGCGAGGATTGGGGGATTAAAGGATGCAAAAGAAGGAAGTGAGGGCACAAGTAATAGGGCGCTGTCTCTCTACTCAGCGAGCATGCCCTTGAGGATGCAAGGTGAAGGTCATTACTTGTTTGCTACGGTGCAAACCCTATGAGCCATACCGTCGTACCATGATAACAGACAGTCCGTTATGAAAGAAAAGAAAAGGTAAGGTACTGTATGGATAGGCTCTCCTCGGGATTAACCGATTGTCAATGTAAGCCATTCGCATCCATGCAGATAATGCAGATGTCATGCGTGTGTGCGCACGTGTACAACTCCGGACCGCTCGTCCCTGCTCCCGTACGCAGATGCCGATCGAGACTCAGCTGTTTTGTCTCCCGGAGCAGTGAGCGTGCTCAGATAAACCACGCACGCCGTCCAGCTTTCATGCCGTTTGGCTTCAAAAGAGCTCCTGGGAGATTCTTGGCATACTACACGAGGGGAAAATAGATCATCACCCTTTTCTGGGATCCCCACTGGGTTTCCGGAGGGAAAATTGCAACAACAAAAAAACAGACACCTATTCCATCTCCTACCGAAAAGCCCAAGGGAATGCATTGCAACTGGAATGTTATTTTTTCCCCCAACACTGGCTGAGATACTGTAGGATTGCACACAAATGGAGATCACTAAACACGTTCATTTGAATCCATATTTAGACAGTTACTTAAAAAAAGGTTAATCGGAATCTACAGCATGCTGTCTCCAGAAAGCATGCAGCATGTACTATGGGCTTCAGGGTATAGGCCGCAAATATGTACACATGCACACACACACCACATCAGCTTTACCTGGGCCTGCTTCAGGTAATGCATCTTTTGAGTTAATGGCGGGCATTTTTTTTATCATTCCACCCATTAGCTGTTCCCATGTCCCTGACTTCTGTCTTCTGTGTTTACTACACACTAAGTCTGTAATCTGACATATGAAAAAAACTCCCATAAGCCTCTCTGACTCTGAGCCTTTTTTCACACCTCTTCTCTCTTGCATGCATTTCTCTCCTCATGCATTTTCCTCTACTCCACTCTGTTTCTCTACACCACCCTCCTTTCCTCACATTGTGTCTCATCTTCTTCTTCTTCTTCCTCTTCCTCACTTACTTCTCTGCCTTGCTCTTGCTCTGCACTTGGTGCTGTTTCTCATTTACACTGTCTTTCTTACACCTCCACCAATCAAGCCTGTCTCAGTAATTTCTAGTAAAAAGAAAAATGAAAATAATAATAACAAAAAAAAAAATCAGAAATCACATGTCCCTCCAGATCTCCTCACCTGTTAACCTAAAGCCTCTAAACCCACCCGTCCCTGTTCCTCCTCTCCTCTCTTCAGCTCACCCACAGCTCTCTTCCACCACTACCCCGCCGGCGGACCCCAACCTGCGCCCTAAGCTCAGTGCCCCCCGCATCCATCCCCGCATCTCAGGCAGGCTCCCCAAGCCGTGCAGAGGAAGGAGGCTGAAATACCTGCTGCTCCGTCTCCCTGCTCCATCGAAGGAAAGGAAGTGTGTGTGTGTGTGTGTGTGTGTGTGTGAGTGTGCATGCATGTGTGAGGGTGTGACTGTGTGTGTGTGGTGTTGCCTGCTGCTCCAGAACGGCCTGGGCACTAAAGGGTTACAGGTGCCTGGGGTCGTCACCCCCACGGAAATGAGCCGGACAGGGGCAAAGAGGAGGAGGAGGAGGAGGAGGAGGAGGAGGAAGAGGTGGCTAAGAGGGATAGAATAGGCTTATAGAAAGAGAAGGGACTGGGAGAGGGGTGTTGAAGGGGAAAATAAAAGGAGTGATATTAAAAGGGGGCATTTGAGTGTCAGGACTAGCTAAAATTCTAAGAATAGAGAAGGGGGAATTCGGATTCTCTTGACCCAAACCCAAAATAATGAGTGCACGTGTGTTTGTCATAGAGAGAAAGAGACAGAGAGAGAGAGAGAGGAGGAGAAGAAAGATAGAGCTGAATGGAGACAGAGAGCATGAAGAGTTACAGAGAAGGTGTGGAAGTGAGAACAGGAACAAGAAAGAGGGAAAGAGACAGAGAGGCTCTAGAGAGATGGTTGTCTGGGGTATCAGTAGAGCTGCGCTGAGGCGTTTAGCCAGTAGGGGTGGGAGGAAGGGGGGAGGGTAAGGGCTGGGAGGAGGAGGAGGAGGAGGAGGGAGGATGGGCAGGATGACACTTACGTGAAGCCGAAGGCCACCAGGGCACCACTAACCACTATAAAGTCCAGGATGTTCCAAAGGTCACGGAAATAGGAGCCCTGGTGCAGGATCAGACCCAAATCCACCATCTGAGAGGAGAAACACACAGAGACAGAGACGGAGGGGGTTGTCAACAAGATAATATCCAACATTAAGACATTATTAAATGAAATTGAATTGAGATATATACTGTATATTAGGAGAGGAAATCCAATGTAATAGCAGCAGCAGTACTCCTTAAGGCTTGTGCTTTCTTAATGCATACTTGCCATACATCCTGCCATCCTCCACGTCATGTGAATCTGTATGGTTTATACAGTGCAACCGGAAAGTTTTCAGACCCTTTCAAGTTTTCCACATTTTGTCATGTTTCAGACTCACCTAAAAATGGATTCAATTCATTTTCCCCCTGATCAATCTAAAGTACACACAATACTCCAACACTCCACAAAAAAAAAGGTGTTTGGAATGTTTTGGAAATGTATTCATTTAGGCACAGGTGGACTCCAAATGAAATATTTCAGTCTTTTTTTTTTTTTTTAATTTACAAAACACTCTAAACACCTGCTTTTATGTGGAGTGTTGGAGTACTGCGTGTAGATTGATGAAAAAAAAAACATGAATTGAATCCATTTTAAGATAAGTCTGAAACATAACAAAATGTGGAAAACTTGAAAGGGTCTGAAAACTTTCCGGTTGCACTGTATGTCTGCTTATTATGGTCAGTGCTTTGGCAGCACGGTTATACAGTCGCACCAGTACGGCTCGTTTAAATTAGAATTTGCAGAGAACTGAGCAAAACAGAAGAGGAGAAAGGTCACTTCAGCCTACATCAAACCTCTCCTGCCACAATGGGCTCATTACTGGACAATTTTGCTAAAAACAGAGCTGCGTTTCTCCACTGAGATGCCCCGTGCTTTATCCATCAGACACAAAGGCCAGAGCAGTGTGTGTGTGGGGGCGTAACCACTACCTTAATCAGCATCTCAAAGGTGAAGACTCCAGTGAAGACATAGTCAAAGTAGCGCAGCACCTGCAAACACACACAGAAACATCAGCAAACAGAAACCAGACACAGAGAGACTGGAGGTCAAAATGAATGAAAGAAAAAAGAAAGAAAGAAAGAAAGAAAGAAAGAAAGAAAGAAAAAGAAAGAAAGAAAGAAAGAAAGAAAGAAAGAAAGAAAAAGAAAGACAATGAAGTAAGGACAACGAAGTAAGAGAAATAGAGAGATAAAGAAAGAACAAAGAAAGGGGTAGAAAGAAAGTAATTCAGAGTTGAACATGCCCTCAGCTATCCTCACAGATGGGGAGGAATGATTGGGGGGTCCGGGGAGACCATGCAGAGCCTGACACACACCACTGACAACAGAAGGAGGGATGGGGAGAGGAGGAAAGACAGATGGACAAGAGAGAAAAGAGGAGAGAGAGAAGTACGGGTGGATGGATGGGCAGGCTGATGGAAGTCTGGATGGATAGGGGGATGGAGGGATGAGCTCCAAACTGAAGAAGTATGTGATGCAGCAGAGGTGTTTAAAGGACAAGATGTAGCTAACTCTGCCTAGACACTGATGACTGACACTAAACAAGGAAATAAACATCAACAAACAAAACAACAACAAACTCAATGGACTGATCCAAGGTCGGGGATGTTTATATGAAGCAGAAGACTTGCTCACATTGTTCCGGGGGGAGTCGGGCCAGACTGGGTCTTCAGCAGCCAAGGCGATACTGCTCATTGCGATGACCAGCAGGATGGTCATTTCAAAATAATTCAGTGTAACAATGTAATGGCACAACCTCCGAAACCTAAGCCAGACACACAATTGGACAATTGTTACAATTGATCCTTGTGATTCTTACAGTAATAACACTATATTGACACTATCAAAATAGAGCTACATTAAGGTAAAAGCATAATTTAGGATTGTACATCCTCTATCTAAAGGTTAAAGGAAGGAAGTCATTTTCAGTAATTCTGTGGAAAGGGCAAAGGTTTTGTGTTGGGTTTACTCACGGGTTGGTGGTGGACAGTACAAACATGGAGCTGTATGGGGGCATAGGCCTGGGGCCACCACTGTCTTTTGGGTCATCATCGTCATCATCATTCTTATCCTCCTTTTTGGGCAGGGGCTCAGTGTTTGCATTTTTATTGACTAAGTTAAATGAGAAAGAAAGATAAAAAATTAAATTGACAAAGGCTCACTAAAAAATAATTGCAGCATGTTCATCAGTAAGTTTTTCACATGTTAAGCACTGAGACAGAAAACAATTCTGCCAAATAGCTATCTTTCCATATTCTTAAATATATATTAAACTATTATTTATAAACCCTTATCGAAATATCTCTATATATCTCTCTCTCTATATATAATGTGTTAAACACTATTTTAACACATTATAACACCATCTGAACATTACTGCTATCATATCAAGCAAATTATGCAAACTAATGAAATAATAATAATAATAATAAAAAAAAAAAAATAATAATAATAACAATAATAATAATAACTTATCTAAATCCAATATGGCAACACCCAATCTTACTTTGCAGGATGGCGTTGTGCGAGGGGAACATGGGTGGCATGTCGACACTGGTGTGGTCTGCCCGCGGGTAGCCCATGCAGGTCAGGTAGGCCATGCTGGTGGCTCGGCTGGGCATGAGGCTGCCCTCCGGACCAGGGGGCGGCTGGTAGAGGCTGTGGGTGCTGTTGGCCAGGTTATAGATGCTGGCGTGGGGGGTGGTGTTGGCGGTGACGGTGCCACCACGGTTGCGGGCAGAGGCAGAGGGCGGCTGGGTGACCAGCTTGCTGTTCATCACGTTGTCCATGTCCTCGCTGTACACGCTGGCCTGCCGGGACAGGGTCTTCTGGATGGGCCGCGTGGTGGACAGAGTGGGCCCACTGCCCTCCCTACAGGTGGACGCAGAAAGAAGGGAGAGGCAGAGAGAGAGGCAGAGAGAAGTTGAATGAAAGCTGAATGAAAAAAAAACATCTTTCTTTTCTTCTGCTCTTGCCTTGCATCCATCTATTCACTGCAGTTAATGATGTTCTGAATAAGAGTCAAGACTAATAAATTGATCGTAATAAATACGGTAACTAACATGATACAAGAGGAAAAACATTGATCTCTAAGTTGGACAACTGAATCTACATCGCCCTTTCCTATCTCCGCCTTCCCATCATGCCCCCTGCTCCAGGATGGACCCCTTTTTACTCACTTCCTGGCTCTGTGCTGGCGGACCCTTTCTCCCCTCTCTCGCTTGCACTCCCCCTCACTGCCTGAGGCGGCGCTATGGCGATGCCTCCTGGGCTTGCGCTCCCCGCCTTCCACACTGCCCCCTGCTTCCGAGTTCTTGTTCCTGTGTCGGCGTCCACCTCCTCCTCCTCCTCCTCCTTCTCCTCCTCCTCCTCCTCCCTCCTCATCCCCGGGTGGGTGGCCCCCGGGCCCGGGCTTCGTGGCTGCTTTCGGTGCCCTTCGCCTCGATCCGCGCTGGGTGCACTGGCCCCGGTGCTCGCGGTGCTGGTGGCTGCGTCTATGCGGCTTCTCCTCGGCCACCCCCTCGAGGTGGGTCGTGCTCCCGCACGGGCGGTGGTGGTGGTGCTGGTGCTCATGGGTGGAGTGGTGATTTTGGCCCTGGTGGTGCTCGCTCTCCCCTGACTTGCGGTTCCGCCGCGAGGAGGACTCTGTGGGATCGGCTCCTTCATCTCCTCCTCCTACTCCTCCTCCACCACCTCCCTCTCCTCCTTCCCCACCTCCCGTGCTCCCCGCCCGCTCGTGGAGGCGCGTCTGCTTGCGGAAGATCTCCTCGGCGCACTGCTGGCTGAGCCGGGCCTCCTGGTCAGCCTCACGCTCCCCAGCGCAAGTCTTGTTGGTGTTGTTGTTGCGGTTTTCCTGGGGGTCAACCACCAGCGGTCTGTCCAGATGGGTCTTCATGCCATCCGGCCGGATATGGCGGGAGTAGGACACCTGAGTCATGGAGAAACAAGTGAATTGAGAGAGATATGGGACTAAATCAACTAAACAGCTGACGCTAAACGCTTTCCTGATTCCTCATTACATTACATGTAACAACATCTTCTGACATCACTACAAATGAGATTTCACATACACTTGTACCTCAACCTATAAAGGAATACTCCCACAATGTCACTGGTTTAGTGCATGATGCATGTAATTAGGTGTGCTTCTGACCATGAGATAGAAAGCAGAGCTGACCTTACTTTTGGAATTCGATGGCAAGTTACAGGTAAGTCAGTAAGTCGCAGGACTCTCTCTCTCTCTGTGTCTCTCTCTCTCTCTCTCTCTCTCTCTCTCTCTCTCTCTCTCTCTCTCTCCTTGTCTTTTACCTTCCAGCGGTCCTCTGGCTCCAGCTCATTGTAAAGGGCCTCTCTGCTGTTGACCAGGGTCTGTCTGCGCAGCTCATTGGTCCGCTGCTCCCACACCGACTTTGAGTTTGACTTTGAGTGGTTCTCCTTACTGTAGGCAGAGAAAGAGAGAGAGAGAGAGAGGAAGGGGTTGGAAGGGAAAGAAAGAGGGAGAGGGAGAGTGTCACAGAGTGCAACAGGGAAGACAGAGAGGAAGAGAGGAGGATAGCAGAATTCGGGAGAGGGTTTGGTAAGGTGGTAGAAAAGGGACGTTGAGCGTGAAAGAGAAAGACAGAGAAAAAGAGAGACAGAGTGAAGAGAGGTGTGAAGTGTGAAGGTGCATCAGACTCCGAGAAGTCTCCTACTTACACACTCCCACACACACACACACACACACACACACACACACACACACACACACACACACACACACACACACACACACACACACACACACACACACACAGACATACACACACACACACACACACACACACACACACACACACACACACACACACATACACACACACACACACACACAGACACACACACACACACACACACACACACACACACACAAACACACACACACACATACAACATCGGGCTGAGGGTGGGGTGGGGGGAATATGGGACCAGAGGGATGGGCTGTGGGCACCTCGGGTCAGAGCTCAGGAGGGGGGCGGGAGGGTCAAGAGTCGCCCTACACAACCAACAGCAGAGACAAGAGCTACTGGTGGGCCAGCGGCCGACTACTGCTTGACAAAGCGTAGGCCACGGGCGCCAGCCAGCCAGCCAGCCAGCCAGCTGTTTGGAGAAAGCTCACAGAGCACAGAGATGACTGAGGAGAACGAGGATGGTGACGCATGATGAGAACATGAGCTTACTTGACAGTCAAGGACAGTACAGAAGCCACAAAACCCACAAGGACGGCTATAACCAGAGAAAGAGTGGGACAGAGAGAGCGATGGAAGAAGAGAAAGAGAATAGAATGAGTAGAGTGAGATAGAAAGAGAGAGAGAGAGAGAGAGAGAGAGAGAGACAGAGAGAGAGAGAGAGAGAGAGAGAGAGAGAGAAAGAGAAACAGAGAGAGCAAAGGAAATCTAGACACACATAAACAAAGACATGCAGAGAGAGATTAAGGCAAGAGAGGGAAAGAGAGTGAGAGAGAGATAGTGTGTGAGAGAGAGAAAGACAGAGAGAGAGAGAGATAGACAGAGATGCTTCTCCTTCCCAGCATCCCCTCTCACAAACAGAGTGGGTGGAGCGCTACTGAAAAGGACAGCCGGCAACAGAACAGAGGCAGCGACTACTTCAGAGAGGCAAACCAAAGGGAATCGAAACCAACCCATAATGAGGCCATCAAAGACAAGACAGACACAACCAAACAAAAGGTGAAGGTAGGGTGAGAGGAGGGATGGCTGGAAACAGAAACAGCTTTTTTTTTTTCTTTTTTTATTTTTAAAAAGAACAGAAGAGGATGAGTATAAATGAATAAATACCAGTCCAGAAAGTGTTCAGAAGCGTTGAGACTTCTGTGCTTACTGTAACCTGAGGAAGGGAAACAAGGGGTGAGCAAAAATGGCAAGACAAACACTCTCTGTCTCTCTTCTCTCTCTCTCTCTCTCTCTCTTCCCTCTGTTTTCTGTTTTTTTCTCCATAACATTCATTTCTATATTTCACAGCCTCTTTTACTTTTGTTTGATTTCTTTTATCAATCTTTGTTTTTTCTACCTCCATCACTCTAGCTTTCAGTAGCCTCAAACAGAAAAAGAAACAAAATCTTAATTCAAAAATGTTTCACACCCCTTTAAAGTGAAAAAATAACTGTGGGTGAGTTCTGAAAGTTAAACACAGAATTAGTTTCAGGGTGAATGAGAATACAAAACACAAACATCAAACAAATATTAAAAAGTAAGATGTGAATAGATGTCCAGGTGTATGCATGTCCATTGGCTTTGAGTGTGTGTGTGTCTGTATGTGTGTATGTGTGTGTGTGTGTGTGTGTGTGTGTGTGTGTGTGTGTGTGTGTGTGTGTGTGTGTGTGTGTGTGTGTATATGGGTTATGGGTGATACTACACATGTACACCTATATGTATGTGTGATACTATGTTTATTAATTTCTCAATGTAACATCCTAACAGCGGCGGCCTTTTGCTGAGGAAGAGATCAAAGGAAGACAGGAGTCCCTATGAAAAGGTGCAGGTGTCACAGATCAAAACACAAGCATGTGGTGTGTGTGTGTGTGTGTGTGTGTGTGTGTGTGTGTGTGTGTGTGTGTGTGTGTGTGTGCGTGTGTGTGTGTGTTGTATATGTGCATATACTGAGTAAAAGAACCCACTCAGTGACATGCGGGGGAAGATTAGAGAGAGAAAGCAAGAGTGGTGACAACAGATGAGAACAAACATATGAGTGTGTGTGTGTGTGTATGTGTGTGTGTGTGTGTGTGTGTGTGTGTGTGTGTGTGTGTGTCCGTGGGTGGGTGTTTGCTAATGCAAAAAGAGCTTTTATGTTATGACAAAATAACAAGTGAGAATGAGAGAGGGTGTGCATCTGACTATGAGAGAGAAAGAGAGGAGAGGCAAGAGGAGTGTGAAGGAGTGAGTGTCTGCAAAAGAAGGAGGGAGAGAGAATGTGTGTGATTGTGTATGTGTATGTGTGTATGTGTGTGTGTGTGTGTGTGTGTGTGTGTGTGTGTGTGTGTGTGTGTGTGTGCTTGAGAGAAACAGAGAGAACAAGAGGACGAGAGAGACTCACGCTGCTATGGAGAGATTGGCAGCGGATATGGGGCTCACTTCAGCCACCTCCTTGGCTTTCTGAAGGGCAGCTTTCTTACTGGCCTGCTTCTCTTCCTCTTGCTCATCCTGATGAAATAGACAAGGGAGTCAAAATGCATGTGTGTGTGTTTATCAGCCTGTGCGTGTGTGTGTGTGTGTGTGTGTATGTATTAGAGGCACAGATGTGTTTGTGTATTGTATAAATGTGCATGAAAGTGTACACACAGTACCTTGGTCAGCTCTTGTGCATTAGCCAGATTGTCCACAGCGATAGCCAAGAATACATTGAGCAAGGTATCTAGCATCCAGGAGTTAAGGAAGGAGCTCCCTCTATATGGAAGAGAGAACCTGGGGTGTTTGTATGCCTGTGTGTCTGCTACGCGGTGTAAGACAGAGATTTTGTTTTTCCCTTTGTATACCCCCACCATATATGTGTATGTGTGTGTATGTGTGTGTGTGTGTGTGTGTGTGTGTGTGTGTGTGTGTGTGTGTGTGTGTGTGACGCCACAGATGTGTGTGTGTGTGCAAAGACGCATGTGAGTGTGTGTGTGTGTGTGTGTGTGTGTGTGTGTGTGTGTGTGCGTGTATGCAGTAGGTGGTTGCATGTTTTGTATATACTGTATGTGGCTGGGTGAGTGAATTTGCATTTTCTGTTTTTGTGCTTGTTATTATTTAGCTGCATGTGCATTTTTATATGGAAATCAATTTGTGTTTATGTGTGCATGTGTATGTGTACATGTATGTGTGTGTGTGTGTGTGTGTGTGTGTGTGTGTGTGTGTGTGTGAGTGTATGTGTGTATGTGGCATGTCTGCCTGCGTGCAGTTAGGCCATTAGACCCTTTGCATGTGAGGATACAGTTGCCAAAGAGCGTGAGCACTATAAAGAACACAGAGAAGACCATCCCCTTCCTCACTCCACCCTGAGACTCGATGCCGTCATACATCACCATGTTCCAGTCCTCTCCCGTCAAGATCTGAAAGGAATGGCACACAGTTCAGCACTACTATGCATTGTGTGTGTGTGTGTGTGTGTGTGTGTGTGTGTGTGTGTGTGTGTGTGTGTGTGTGTGTGTGTGTGTGTGTGTGTGTGTGTGTGTTGCCATGCACCTGGAACACTGTCATTATTGCTGCAGGAAAGGTATCAAAGTTGGTAGGGGGAGTGCCGGCTTCAAAGTTAAACCTGGGAAAGCAGAAACAAGACAGCATGTCAAGGAGAGCTTTTATCATTTCTGGTGAATGTGCACGTCTGTGCTCTAAAGAACAATCTGCTCGCTCATTCATAGATGCCAAAACAACACATACCAAAGAAAATCACATGAATGAATCAAGCACTAAGCAGGACAAAGGAGGATTTTATTTTGCATTGTTTGACAACACCTTTTTCTCTTGCCAAAACACAGATAGTATAGAGAACGGGTGACTAGTTTCTCGATTTCTTTTATGTCTGCAATTAAAGTGAGTACTATCTGTTTCCGGTAAAGGTATGAGAGCCAGCAGGTAATGTTAGCTGTGCGTACTGTAACGCTATTTGTAGGGCTACATTACATTCTGTTGAAATTCCCTTTCTTTGATATTAAAATACTATAGTGTAGTACTATAGTGTAGTACTATACTATAGTGTTAATTGCAGGCATACAGATCAGCAGCACATATAGATTCACTACAGGAATCCCCAGTATTCATTCACATAATACCAAATTGTATAGTAGGCCAGTCTATCTGTACACTAGCCGCTGTGTCTGTAAATCCCACAATTCTTAGTGATTCGTAGCGATTCCGAGGCTCAATTATGAGGAGAACTGATGCTCACTGGCCCCCGAAGAGCTGCATGCCCAGAAGGGCAAAGACCACGATGAAGAGAAAGAGCAGGAAGAGCAAGCTGATGATGGACTTCATGGAGTTGAGTAGGGAGACCACCAGGTTCCTCAGGGAGGCCCAGTACCTGTGAGCAGAGAGAGAGTGAGAGACAGACAGACAGACAGATAGAGTGAGAGAGAGAGAGAGAGAGAGAGAGAGAGAGAGAGAGAGAGAGAGAGAGAGAGAGAGAAAGAGAGGAGAGAGAGAGAATATCGTCAATTCATGGCAATCACAACTTGACAGTGGGGTGATTGATCGAACATCACAGGGCATCCATAGCAGACTTCAGACAGAAAAATGACTTGAGCTTAATTGGGACAAATGAAATAGAGTAGGCACAGCCAGGGATGGACCGCACCCAACCTAACCACACCGAACCACACCAACCTGCACCACACCACAGCACACACACCAACCCGCACCACACCACACCACATCTCATCACACCACACCACATCACACCACACCACATCACACCACGTCATCGAATTGACGCACCACACCTAACCACACCTAACCACACCGCACCACACCTAACCACGCCACACCACACCTAACCACTCCGCACACCTAACCACACCGCACCACATCGCACCACACCGCACCACACCAACCCGCACCACACCACACCACACGGCACCACACCTAACCACACCACACCACACGGCACCATACCACATCACATCGCACCACACCTAACCACCCCCACCATACCACATCACACCACACCGCACCGCACCACACCATACCACACCGCACCACACAACACCACACCACACAACACCACATCACACCACACCACACCATACCAACCCACACAACACCACACCACACACCACCACATCACACCACACCACACCGCACCACAACACCACACCACAACACCACACCACACAACACCACATCACACCACACCACACCATACCAACCCACACAACACCACACCACACACCACCATCACACCACACCACACCGCACCACACAACACCACACCACACACAACACAACACAACAACACAACACAACACAACACAACACAACTCCACACCACACCACAACACACCGTACCACACCAACCCACACCGCACCGCACCACATAACACCACACCAGACAACACCACACCAACCCACACAACACCACACCGCACCACACCACACCAAACCGCACCACACGCACCGCACAACGCCACCACACAACACAGCACAACGCGCTTACAACACAACACAACTGGCACAACACAACACAACACAACTCCACCACCACAACACGTTACCACCAGCCACCACCGCACCACATAACACCACGCAGACAGCACCACACCCAGCCACACCACCTAACCACTCCGCTGCACTAACCACACGCGCCGCTTACACGCACCACCAACCGCACCACCACCACCTACGGCACACTATACACCACCACGGCACCATACCACATCACGCTTAACATAACCACCACCGCACCGCCACCACATCACCACCGCGCCGCACGCACGCGCAACACCACCGCGCACACAGCACACACACAACACCACATCACCACACCATACCAACCCACAACACCACACACCACCCACATCCACCACCACGCCCACACAACACCACCACAACACCACACAACACACATCACCACCACACCCCTTTGGCACACACACACCACCACATCACACCACACCACACGCACCACACACAACACCACACCACACAACACAACACAACACAACACAACACAACACAACACAACACAACTCCACACCACACCACAACACCGTACCACCAGCCCACCACGCACCCACATAACACACATAGACAACACCACACCAACCCACAACACCACACGCCCCACCACACCATACCGCTGCCACCGCAACACCACCACACGCACACAACACCACATCACACACCACACCGCCTGTACACAACACCGCACCACACCACCACATCACACCACACGCACCACACAACACCCACACAACAGCACAACACAACACAACACAGCACAACACAACGCTGCTTACAACACAACACAACTCCACGCACACTTTACACCAACCACCACACACGCACCACGTAACACCACACCAGGCAGCACAGCCACGCAACACCACATCCACCACACCACACCATACCAACCCACACAACACCGCACCACACACCACCATCACACCACACCACACCGCACCACAACACCACCACACAACACAACACAACACAACACAACACAACACAACACCACACCACACCCATGCACACCGTGCCACCGCACCAGCCCACCACACGCACCACGCACACGCAGACAACGCACACCAGCCACAACACCACACCGCTTCCCACCACTGCGACGCACCATACCGCAACACCACCACACACACCACACACAACACCACATCACCACACCACACCATGCCAACCACGCTTACACACCACCACCACATCACCACACGCACCACACAACACCACACCACTGGCAACACAACCTGGCAGCCCAGCGCAACACGGCAACTGGCACAACACAACTCCACACCACACCACAACACACCGTACCACACCAACCCACACCACACGCCGCTTACCACACCCAGACAACACCACCAACCCACAGCACCACACCTATTCCTCCGCACCTAACCACCACGCACCACATGGCACCACACGCACCACCATACCACACCACCCTGCGGCACCACACTATTTTACACCACCACGGCACCATACCACATCATCGCACCACCTTAACCACACCGCTTTCATACATCACACCACACCTTTTGCGCGCACCACCATACAACATAACACCACCGCACCACCTGTTACCACACCACACACAACACCACATCACCACACCACACCATATAACCCACAGCACCACCACACCACCACGTCACACCACGCACCACACAACACCACACCACACAACACCACACCACACAACGCATCACACCACGCCACACCATACCAGCCACACAACACCACCACACACACCACATCACACCACACCGCACGCACCACACAGCACCACCACACAACCTGACACAACACAACCACAACACAACGCAGCAACACAACTCCACCACCTGACACACCGTGCCACGCAACCACACCACCGCACCACGCAACACCACGCAGACAACACCACCAACCACACAACACCACACCGCACCACACCACACCATACCGCACCATACCACATAACACCACACCACACCGCACCACACAACACCACATCACACCACCGCCGCGCAACCACACAGCACCACACACCGCATCACACCACCGCACCACAACACCACACCCTGACGCAACACAACACAACACAACACAACACAACACCTTTGCTTCTTCTTTAACACAACTCCACACCCTTACCCGTACCACACCAGCCACACCACACGCGCACATAACACCACCAGACAACACCACCAGCCGCGCCACATCACCACCACTGCCAGCCACAACACCGCACCACACCATCACACCACACCACACCGCACCACACAACACCACACCACACAACACAACACAACACAACACAACCACAACACACAACTCCACACCACACCACAACACACCGTACCACACCAACCCACACCACACCGCACCACATAACACCACACCAGACAACACCACACCAACCACAGCACACACACCACCACATCACACCACACCACACCGCACCACACAACACCATCACACCACACCACCATACCAACCCACGACACCACCACACCACCACATCCCACACCACACGCACCACTGTACCACCACACAGCAACACAACACAACACAACACAACACAACACAACACAACACAACTCCACACCACACCACAACACACCGTACCACACCAACCCACACCACACCGCACCACATAACACCACACCAGACAACACCACACCAACCCACACAACACCACACCGCACCACACCACACCAAACCGCACCATACCATAACACCACACCACACCGCACCACACAACACCACATCACCACACCACACCATACCAACCCACACAACACCACACCACACACCACCACATCACACCACACCGCACCACACAACACCCCACCACCACACACAACACAACACCACACACCACACCACACCACACAACACAACACCACACACCACACCACACCACACCACACCATACCACACCAACCCACACCACACCGCACCACATAACACCACACCAGACAACACCACACCACACCGGACCACACTGCACTGGCTGGGACCGGAAGACAGGGGAGACTCACTTGGTCACTTTGAAGATCCTCAATAACCTGAGAGCGCGCAACACACTGATGCCAAAGGAGGTGCCAGGCTGGATCATTGCCCAGAAGACCTCGAAAATGCTGCCACATATGACCTGCCACACAAAGCCACACACACACATATATAAACATGGGCATACACTTACACACACACACACAGGTAAACAATTACACACAGACGTACAAACAAGTGCATGCAGACATACAGTACTACACATACACATGGGAAACTTAGTTTAAACAAAAGTGTACCTCTAAAATAAGACCATCAATTATGTATGGACTATCACACTTAGGCAACATCAGCTTGTTGTGAAAATATTAAATTGGTAGTGGAATAACAACAATACATTTAGTCAGTGCAATATAAACACTATCTGTCTCCATATGTCTGTGTATTATAGGCCTCTGATGAAAAATGTAATATTTATTTTCTATATTGCATTTGGACAAAAAAAAAGACATTTAAAAGCAATAAAATATTTGTTATCTAGATTTCAGGCCAAGGGCATCAGTATCATCATGTGTACGACATGGCAGCAGTTTCAGTTACACCTGGATCGTTATTATTTACGAGTTCGTAAGCCAGGGGGAAATCATGCTGGGGAATAAGAGAAGCAGGTCCGAAGGAAAACTTACAATGCAGTCAAAGCAGTTAAAGGAGGAGTGAAAGTAAGGGCGTGTCCCCAATCCATACATCTTGATGCACATCTCTGACATGAAGATGCCCAGGAAAATGAACTCGGCAAAGTCTGCATGAGAAGGACACAGGGAACACGGAATAGGAAGTGAAAGCAGTACAATATGGGAAATCAAAAGAGATTCAATTTTAGGAGACATAAAACAGCCTAACAGTGAGGCATTGGAAGAACATTGAGATAACCTAAAGATTATGAGAATGCAATCAGAAGACTAAATGTTGAAAAAACGACTCTGGCCCATTAAAATCATGTTCCGGAGCTCACAGACAGCCTCTCTCTCTATATCTGTGTCTATGTCCTGATGTGCTCTCTATGTCAACCAAACCTGGCAAACACAGACCCTTGCCTTCAGGATGTAAAGTGGGAAGCACTGTCTGCATGCACTGCATACTGTCTACTTCAGGAAGGGCCACCTAGACACTTCCCATGAGCCATCTGGCTAATTAACAGTAATACTTTTAAGTATGCGCCTCTCTCACAAAATAATGACAAAGCTCTCCTTGGGCAAGTGAGCGAGTGATGCAAAAGCCCGGCACACCTAATTGACCAAGTGGGAACATTACACACCCAGGAAATTCCCACAGTTAAAGAAAAAAAAAATAACGTTCCTCTCACACACTATCCTTTTTGGCCAGCCATTTTGAAAACAGTCAGAGTAAGAGGGGGGGGAGGTGGGGTGGGGGTGGGGTGGGGTGGGGCGCTGAGGGCGTCACTCACAGAGGAAGTCGGAGAGGACGTCGGGTTGGTCATAGTGCACGGCGGCCACGCACAGCGTGTTGAGGCCCACCAGACAGAGCACGGACCAGTAGAAGGCCTGCGTCTTGACAATGTGGCGGACGAAGAAGCGAAACCGGCGCTCGCGCTTGTCAAAGGTGGAGCCCTCCAGCTTGGAGCTCTTCAGGCTGGCCCGGGTGAACGGGGACCCTGGGGTGGGAGAGGAGCAAGGGGAAGATTGGGGGGCATGGTGGGAGAGTGATGGGGGGTGGTGGGAGAGTGATGGTGGGAGAGATGGAGAGATGCAGAGATGGAGGAAGACATAACAGAAAAGAGGATTTGATGAGGAGGGATGAGTAGTTGCAAGGTAGTTGAAAGAGAGACAGATGGGCGATGGAAGAGAGAGAGGTGAGAGATGTGACGCATGGGAACATGGACACATATTGGATGGACCACAAACAGCGAGAGGTGGTGAGTACACGGGGAGAGGTTTGAGAGGACCAAGAGATAACAGAACAGTTGCAGAATTAGGAAGTCACTGGAAAGAAACAACAGTGGCATCAAGAAGTCCAAAACAGAAGGAAAGGCCTCCTACCCAGCTACTTAAAGAAAAAAAAAAAAAGATCTGTGTGCATCAGCAGACCCTTGGTAAATCCAGCTTCTCCCTGAGCTGATCCGCTGGGCTCTGCTGTTGACATTGGTTTAGCTTAATCATACACCCCTTAGGACATCCTACAGTATCTTGCTGAACATTTGCATTCGCCATGTTACGCATCTACAGAGTGCTGACTCTGTTTACCTCAGTCCACCCCAGAGAAAGGAGCTATGCTCAATCATGCCTAATAGGTAGCCAGCACTGTGCCTATTTGTAGAGCACTGAGCCTGAATGCGTGGGTGCATGTCTGTTTATATTTGTGTTCACATTAGAATTTATGAGTGCGTAACAGGAAGTGTTTTTATAAAGGTACATGGTCTGTATTTGTTTTTCCGTGTGCATATCCGTTGATTAAGAGAGTGCTTTTGTATATGTGGTGAGAGAATGCACTAGGTTGTACGCATTAGGTTATTGTGGGTAATGAATGATGTGTGTTTATGTGTATGTGTGTGTGTGTGTGTGTGTGTGTGTGTGTGTGTATGTGTGTGTGTGTGTGTGTGTGTGTGTGTGTGTGTGTGTGTGTGTGTTAGTCTGTGTCTGTGTCTGTGTGTGTGTGTGTGTGTGTGTGTGTCCAGGAGTGCAGATGTGTGTGTGTGTCCAGGTGTGTGTGTGTGTTTGAATTCATCTGCCTGTGCGTCTCACCTAGAGCGTCTCCTTCTGCCTCTTCAGGGTTCAGGAGGTCGTTCTTGTTCTTCTTGAGGGTGGGCCTCCTCCGCGACGCTGCTAGGAGGAGATCGCACTCTGTGACTCACTCACACAACTCAGTGACTCTCTCTCTCTCTCTCTCTCTCTCTCTCCAAACTCACTCCAACTCACTAACTAACTGACTCCAGTGGGGTGGACATGCACACACACACACACACACACACACACACACACACACACACACACACACACACACACACACACACACATACACACACAAACACAAACACACACAAATGCTAGGGCACGTGGACTTCCGTTGACACTGCACACACTACTGAGACGTGAAGGTTTGAGGCAAAGCAAAGCCACGGAGGTCAGCAGAGGGGAAGAGAGAGGAGGAGGAGGAGGTAGAGAGAGAGGAGGAGGAGAGAGAGAGGAGGAGGAGGAGAGAGAGGAGGAGGAGGAGGGAGAGAGAGGAGGAGGAGAGAGGAAGAGGAGGAGGTAGAGAGAGAGGAGGAGGAGAGAGAGAGAGGAGGAGGAGAGAGGAAGAGGAGGAGGTAGAGAGAGAGGAGGAGGAGAGAGAGAGGAGGAGGAGGAGGGAGAGAGAGGAGGAGGAGAGTAAGAGAGGAGATGGAGAGGACTGGCTGAGAAGAAGAAACAGATGAAGAGAACAAAAAAGCCACCGGGGCTAGTCTGCTAAGAAATGAACAGATTGTAGCAGCCAGTCAACTAGAGACAGAAAGCAAGGGAGAGGGAGAGAGAGAGAGGGAGGGAGAAATAGAGGGAGAGACAGAGAGACAGAGAGCTCAGGGGGTAAATACCATCAAAGGGCATCCGGTCATCCGTTTCATTGTCTTCGTCCGCCAGAATAACTTCTTCTAAACACAATGAAAGGGTTAAATCAGGCAGGGTGTATTATAACAAGAGAGTAGTCACATGATCACTTACGTCAGTCTAACTCACTGGAATAAGTGCTGACACTATGTCTAATACAGTACTTTGCCTTGTTAGCACTATCATAAAGCACCTTCTGGTCTGATGGACCTACAACCACACACAGGCTTTTGATAAGTAAACTGTTATTTAAGGCAAGGTGTATTCCACTAATGAATTAAGTATTGAGTTAAACTCATGTGCTTGTGACACTCATCACCAACAGCTCACTTCAAATTCAAATCCATCTGCCTGAATGAAATCATGACTTAACAGAAACGGTTAGAGGAAATCTTAAGCACCTATCTTCCTGCCTTACATAACACTCTGCATGATGGGTATTATCTGCAAGCATTTCTGCTGTTGTGCAAATGTGTTTACTGTGCTCATGGGTGTGTGTGTGTGTGTGTGTGTTTGTGCATAGTGCCTGTGCATTTCTACTGTACCTGCTTTGCAGATCCACTCCAGGTAGCCGTTGAGCTCCCTCTCTATCTGCTGCTGTCTCCTCAACTTCAGAAACTCACTCCTGTTCTCTACACGTTCCCTCTCTTTGGCAAACTCCCTACACGCACACACACGCACGCACGCACACACACACACACACACACACACACACACACACACACACACACACACACACACACACACACACACACACACACACACACACACACATACACACACACACACACACACACACCCAGTACAGAAATCAGATTTCGGCCCTCACATAACATTACAGAAGCGTAACCCAGGTTACATAACATCAGAAAAGCCTTCCACTTGGGCAAGTCTATGCCAGCATATGAATTCAGTTACACTTAGTCATAAAGTAGATGCCTTTAGCTAAAGCTACACACTGCACTGTGATGTTATGTAATTTGCGCTTCTGCTTCCAACTAATTGTACCCATTACACTCGCATAATTAGCGTCACGGTGCACTAGTTCAACTATGAGAGAAATGCGGTAACACTTCAGCAGAACTTTATGTACTCCATGCAAAAAACAGGCGAGGATAATGCTGACAGATACATAATCATACAGGCCAACAGACAGACAGCCAAACAGACAGACAGATCAGGTAAGGACAACGGCACATATGATGACAGAGACACAAGAACACAGGCCAGACAGACAGGTGGACGGAACATCATGGACACCTCTAGACTGACAAGCAGCGGATGCAGGGAGGAGAGATGACAGTGACCTACCCGGACAGGACACCCAGCACCAGGTTGAGCATGAAGAAGGAGCCGATGATGATGAGTGGGATAAAGTACATCCAGTTCCAGGCGCCCCCGGAGGCATCGTCACTCTGGGAGACAGACAGACAGACAGACAGGTGCCAGGCTACACGTGAGACAGTAGTCGGGAAGGGACTGGACACCCTTTTAACACAGCCAGATATTTTTGGCTTTCCCAGCCGACAAGTTTCCAGCCAGACTCCAGACTGCATTTAGAGCATCCCAATGGCTCTCAAGAATAACTATCATTTTGACCTTATCCCTGCATCATGGGACTATCATAAACAATGCTATAAAAGCATTCAATTGCAGATGGCATATTTTGACAATGGTTCGCTCTAGTGTTGCTTCACTATCATGCCACTATAAGCAGCAATTGGTGTACAGGTATTATGCTATTAGTAGCATAATGTGAAAGCTGCTATGACATCTAAAATTCTGAGAGGTGACATAATGATTAATCAGCTGATTAATTTGATGATGAGTTTCACCTGCCAATTGCCAATTCACTGCTCATAATGACATAGGACAGCACATTTCCTATCACATGTTGATGACATGTATAAGTCAGTCTCATGACATGTACAAGTAGAGGAGCTAAAAACGCCAGCATATTCCTGACATTTCTTCATTGATGAGAGCAGTTGAGACCAGTTGGCTTTTATTGTCCAAGAGTGCTATATAACATTATTAGTCCAAGAGTGCGTTTTATAACATATTAGCAGAGCAAATAAAAAAATAAGTTGTAGATTTATTAGCAGAGGTTTAGCCATAAATTGCATAAATTGTATGTAAAACACAATTACAACAGAAAAATAAGCTAGTGTTATTATATATTATAGTTATAACTAATATTCTAGTATTAAGGTGTGCTTTTTAGTGCACTTGTTACAAAAGCAGGACATCATGAAAAAGTGTGCACTCATTTTTTCTTTCTTTTTTCATATAGTCTGCCCTAGAATCCAGACTATGAATTATTTAGGGTCCTGCTGGATGAATGATGTCACTTCATTGCCAGTGGAGGGCTTACCAGGCACTTTCACAATACATCTGCACAGTGCCTGTAGCGAGGTCAAACCCCCCAAAAAACGATATAGAAATAGTGCACATGTGTTTTTGGGTTACTGCTTTTTAGATAGATAGATAGATAGATAGATAGATAGATAGATACTTTATTGATCCTCAAGGGGAAATTCAAGAATTTTCTCAGGTAACAATGCCATCAAGAGTCCTTCTGAGTTTCAAACATAGGTCTTCGTAGTGTCAAGTACTCTCTCAAACAGAATCTCTCTCTCCCTCCCTCTCTGTCTCTCTCTGTTTCTCTCTGCCTCTAGCTCCCTCCATATCTCTATTAGTCCTCTCCTCTCGCTCTCGTTCGTTCTCTCTAACACACTCTCCCTCTCTTTCTGCATGTCTGAAAGCTATGCTGTATACACTGCAGTCCTTTTGCCCATTAAACTTTCAGCAGCTTCTCCCCCGGCCGAGGCAGGAATAACTCCATCTGAACAGAGGCTGTTAAATATAGAGAAGCGCCTGGGTGGGACCGGCGGAGATGGAGGGAGATGGGGGAAGAGACGCAGAAAGAAAGGGACCGAGAATGAGAGAGAGAGAGAGAGAGAGAGAGAGAGAGAGGGGATGTGGGGAATGGACCAGGGGCAGAAAAATAACTGCAGAAGGAAGGAGGAAGCATGGGAGAGCCATCCAAGTTGAGGGAATTTAAAAAAGCACCCCTGTGTGACTATCTGTGTGAGTGTGTGAAAGTGTCTGTGTGAGTGTGTATGTGCGTGCGGGTAGGTGAGTAAGTGTGTATGTGCGTCAGCCTTTTGAACTGTTAATACTAGATAGAAATGCCCATTGCTGCCTCAACACTCAGATGACCTCCCTGCCCTAGTTTTCTGGAGGACTTCTCCTAGCACAGAAACACACAGACCTACTCCAGTCGGAGGCCCTGACAGAAGCACATAGCCCATTTCAAATGATCAACCTCAGATAGACACAGAAATAGGATCAATCAGCCTACACTTTAGAGGTCCTCTTTAGGGGCCGAGTGCATGCATCCTTTTCTGTTCCAAATGTTCATGAAACAATCACACTAATAATTTTAGACAACTCTACTCTTGGCAACAGGGCTTAAGGCAGCACCAGCATGTATGGCTTATTTTCCCACAGCCCCTCCAGTGTACAGTTCTTGAAAAGTTTGGCATAGACCTCCACTTGGCCGGAGAGTGCAATTATTCAGACATGCAACAGTGTAAAGCATATTAGGGGTCAGACATTAAATTAGCATGGCTTGTTTTTGGCTTGCTGATCCCTTATGGGTGTGTAGATCAATGGCTAACTGAGTACAAGACATTTGATCAAGTCAAAACTTGTATGAATCACATGCAACAGTAATTAAAGGTTAATGTTAAGGTTAAAGGTTAATGTAAGGCTTAATACATTTTTGTTTCATTGTATCATTCATAATGTCATTCTGAAAGGAAAAAAATAATAATTCAGCACTCAGTTGTCTTATTTCATTTTATAACAGTTCAGAGCAAATGTAATATTTCAGTCACGGTCTATTTAAGATTACAGTCTAAATCAATTCAATCATTTTTCTCCAGTAACTTATCACAGATCTTCAGGTAAAAAAAACTATTATAGCAGTTTTTGGAGCTTCCACATTCGTTGGCTTGTCATTCATGATATTTGAACTATTCACTTGGTAATATAAGCATCCATTTAGATCCTAACTCTGCAGATCTCTTATCCTGATACAATTCCTTCAAGCTACAACCGGTTCGCAGCCCTCTAAGTGGGCAAAGAGCTTGACCACATTCTCGCTCTAAACTGTGCCACAGATTCCCTAATGGTTATGATTTTGCATCTCTCTGACCATTGTTTCCTTCAGTTCAATGTGTGCCTCTCAGAAGAACCCTCTGTTCCTCCACCCATGGCTTCCTTCTGCTACCTCTGCAACCTGCCTCCAGTCTACTTCTCCTCTCCTCTGTTCCTCCACCCATGGATTCCTTCTGCTACCTCTGCAACCTGCCTCCAGTCTACTTCTCCTCTCCTCTCCTCTGTTCCTCCACCCATGGCTTCATTCATTGACTCATTGACTCTTCATCTTTTGTTCCTCCTAAGGTTGCAAGAAACTTGGGTGTCATGACTGATGATCAGCTGACCTTCTCTGACCATGTTTCCTATGTTCATTGAGCTCCACTGGCAACCCTTAGCCGCCCGCATCAAATTCAAGTCACTAATGATTGCCTAGAAAGTGATTGCTGGGTCAGCTCTCACTTACTTAAATGCTCTCACAAAGGCTTATGTTACCCCTCGACCGCTGCGTTCCTCCAAGCAACATTGTGTGGCATTGCCACCCCTATGCACACAGCAATGCAGACCATTTTCATTTGTAGTTCCTTGATGGTAGAACATCCTACCAGTGCTACCATAGCCAGGGTGGCCCTTTCTATTTTCAAGAAGCTCCTGAAGACCCAACTCTTACCTCCCTTTCTAAGAACGGAAAACTCCTAACATGCACTTACCATGAATCTCCTCTTTCCCTTTCTTCTACTTCCCTCGATCTCCCTCTATATACTTCAACGACACTTTGACTGCTACTTAAACTTCTGCACTCTCATCCTCTGGTCTAGTCTTGTGATGTTTGTAAACGTATACTTAATTTGCAATGCAACTTAATGTGAATCCTCAATTTGGACTGCTAAATGAATAAATGTAAATCTAAATGCAACAACAAGAATAATTTAGTGTTTGTAACGACAGCTGTCTTTATGAACCTGTAATAATGCATACATATTTAACACAACATAGCGTATGTTCATGAATCAAATGATCTCACGTATTTTCACATCATAGCAAAACTGAAGTAGCAGGACTTACATAGTAGAGGAGGTCAGTCCAGCCCTCCATGGTGATGCACTGGAAGACAGTGAGGATGGCAAACAGGATGTTGTCAAACTGCGTGATGCCATAGTTCGGGCCGAGCCAGTACTGCTTACAGGTGGTGCCATTAGGGCAAAGACGAGATGGAGCCTCCGTACCACATGGAAACTCTTCCCGTATCTCATCTTAGAGGATTGAATAAACATGAAAAGGAGAGTGAGGGAAATGTTTAAAGAGAACAAATTGACAACGCAATGCTTTATCAGAGATGGTTGATGGTAAACTAAAGTATCTTTGATTTTATATATTTTGTTCATATTTTGTATAAGAATATCATCAGAACATATATATAAGAAACTGAGAGGGATTGAATCAACTGTAACAGTTTGGCTACAACATGATTGAGAGTGGTGGAGGACTCACCTGTGTAGATGTCAAAGCAGGTGGTATGGAACTTCCCCATGTAAAACTCAAGGCCTATGATGGCAAACATGAGAATGGCAAAGAAGAGCAGCAGACCAATCTGCAGAAGAGGGATCATGGCCTTCATGATAGACTTGAGCACCACCTGCAGGCCTGGAGGGCAAACAGAAAACATCATAAGTCACCCACATCAAGAAATACCCCCAAAAAATATACATAAACAGGGTTTGGGAGTAACTAGTTACATGTTATGGAATTATGTAATTAAATTATAAAATAAACGTCATTAAATTAAAAAAGCTGCAATATGTACAATCATTATGTTGCTTGACATATTTTCAAACCCTAAACAGGCTGAATTAATTTGGCCATATGCATTTACATTTTTAGTTTATTTTTTCACTGGTTCTTTTTTTTAAATTTGCACTGCCAATCAAAAGTAGTCAAATATGCCGGTAATCAAATGTGATTAGTTCCATTACTTTGACAAAGTAATTGAAATAGTTACATTACTTATGTAACTATTTATTCAATTACATTACTTAGTACATTTTAACAATCTTAATCTGTCACCTACTATATATATATATATATATATATATATATATATATATATATATAGTAGGTGACATATATATATATATATATATATATATATACACACATCATAACACACACACACATATATATATATATATATATATATACAGTATATATATATATTTTTTTTTTTAAAACATATATATCATTTTTTTTAAAAACATCCCAACCTTGTACAATAAAAATGCTGAAAATGAAGGCAATGTCAGTGGATCAGTTCTGATGAGGCTACAAGCAGTTCAGCCATGGTGCAACCATTTTTTTCCCAAATAGTTTTCAACTGTTGAAACCAACGGTTGAACCATCTGTGCCTGCTTCGTCCCTCTGCTGTCCTTGGACCACCAAACCCCACCCACCACCCAAGCCATTCTCCTACGAAACTCACTGGGAATCCCAGACACCAGTTTGAGGGGTCTCAACACTCTCACGGCACGAAGGGTCCGCAGGTCAAACTCCGACCCGATTGTGGACAGGATTCTGGAAGAGACCAGTATAGATACAAGTTAATGTGTGTTTGCATGCATGTGTGTGTTTATGTGTGTGTGTGGTGATGTGTTCTTGCATAGAGATAGAAAGGAGGTGCTAGTCCTTGAAATAGGTTGTGTCTATGATCTGTATATGGCCAAAGTCTTTTATGATAAAATGACTAAATATCAACCGCTCCTTGCAAAGAAAGCTTTGTGTACCCTTGAGTGTCAAAGCTGTATCATCTCTCTGAGAATATTTGAATCCTTTCTATAAGAAATTTGATTGGTGGATTCAATTATGTGTGTATTTATATTTGTTTGTGTGTGTGTGTGTGTGTGTGTGTGTGTGTGTGTGTGTGTGTGTGTGTGTGTGTGTGTGTGTGTGTGTGTGTGTCTGTAAACAAAACCTTTATTAAATCATGCATATTACGCCCACATACAACTTCCATACCAACCTGTTTAATGGATACAGACAATCCATAAAGAGAACAATACATTAGATAGAAACAATGAGCTGATGGAGAGAAATAGACCTGTAGAACTGCTGAGGAACTTGTGATATCTGAAATAGACCTGTAGGGCGGCTGAGGAACTTGTGATATCTGAAATAGACCTGTAAGACTGCTGAGGAACTTGTGATATCTGCAACAACCAGTGATGTGATTAAGGGTGCACACGACAGTCTGTACATTTGTGTTTATTTTTATCATGTCTGTGCGATCTCCGAATGAATTGAGATAAGGTTAATTGAACAAAATGTACCTGAATGACATCAAATAAAGGGAGATAAAAAAAAAGTAGATGGTTGAATAGAGCAGGCAGAACTGAGACAGAAGCTCTGTGAGAGGAAATAATAAATTGTCCAGTGGGAGAGAAGAGAGAGATGTGCTGACTGGCTCGTTTTATTCTATCTTTCTCAGAGCCTATTTATAGCCTTGCAGTCGACAAGCCATAACCAGTCAGCCACTACCTGACTCATTTAACACAAACACAAACACATACACACACACACACACACACACACACACACACACACACATACACACACATAAACATGTACACTGAAGCATGCGCACACACACACACACACACACACACACACACGGACGCAAGCATGCACACACGTTACTTTCAGACGTCTCACTTCCAGTTATTCTGTTGACTGACGTGACGCATGGTGTGTACAGTATCACAACCGGATGCTGACTGTTACTATGATGCACTAGACTATTGTAATGCAAGCAGAAACAATATAGCCTATTATCTCTCTTATCTATCACACGTCCTTTGTCATATCTCATAATGAATGTTTGACTGACCTTTTTTGCTCTGACCGTTAACTGCTGACACATTCTCTACATGAATTTCATAAAATCACAAGGAATTTCTCTCATCATATGATGCATCACTGTGTTACTGCACCCTTTTGCACTCTAGTAACATACAACCCACCCCCCACCCAGGAGGTGTCATTGCAATACTTTCTTCTGTATGATGAGAGAATGTGTGCTTCTTTTACCAAATCGTGTGCTCGTTTGACTAAATTCCATGTGCACTAATTTTACTAAACTAACTTCATTTTTATAGATTGTGCACTAGTTTTAGTAAATTGTGTGCTTGTTTAAACAAGGCAACAATTCAGTAAAATTAGTGATGATTTACTAAAATGAGCCCATTATACAGTAAAATGAGCATACAATTTCATAAAATGAGCGCACGCTTTTCAATATACAACAAAAAAATATATCAATGACAACTCCTGGTCTCCATATGACATATGTCTGTTTTGGAGTTTTATCTTATGAAATCTGTCATAATTATCATTGAATATTGCCATGGGCCTGTTATATCAGTGGAAATAAGCCTAACCTGACAACTAGTGAGAATATGTGGCTTTTGACATGACCCATTTAAGACACAGTTGTGACAATGTTATGACACAGAGTGTAACTAAAGTCTTACATAAGATTTAAACTAATTCATCCTAGAGAACACTTCCCATTTCATTCCTCACAATCAATTAGCATTCAAAATATTGCACTGCTACCTCTACAACCTAGATTGATAGATTTGTGGGCCATTAGTAAGTAAATGAAATATATTCTGTCTGGTTAATGTTTTAGAGACAGCATTTGGAAAAGCAGCTCTTTTGAGCCAAACTCATTTCTTAAATGCTTGCTATGGGCAGTGATTTACTTCTTATTTGAAGCTAACCTCTGTACCTCAGTAACATATCACCACTACTGTAGCTATACATGTGCACACAGTCATAACTCACGCCACCGTCATAGTGTCATGTACACTGGCGTTAAAGCCCTGCATCTAATCCATTACCACATGCGCACACACCCCCTGAGTCCATATTAACTTTCCTGACAGGAAGGGGATTGATATACTGTTGCTCTTTATTGATCACAAGGCATTGTGGACTTGAGGGAGAGAGAGAAGGGTGTGTGTGTGTGTGTGTGTGTGTGTGTGTGTGTGTGTGTGTGTGTGTGTGTGTGTGTGTGTGTGTGTGTGTGTGTGTGTGTTTGGGGGCGGTGGCAGATGAAGGGGCCCTGACAGAGCACTGAGAGATAGATGTGCCTGGGGAATGCTCAGACTCGCATTACACGGCCATTACATGGAATTACTCACCATCTCTACCCTACCGCTTCACTCACACAGATAGCACCGTCCTCCCTCCGACAGCGGTCAAGCCAATCACTTTTACCTACAGTACCTTTACACACACACACACACACACACACACACACACACACACACACACACACACACACACACACACACACACACACACACACCACACACACACACACACACACCCTCTCTCTCCCTCAATGCAATGATTACAACTCAATACACAACCATTGTCAATTAAGACACATCACTGATTACCACAAAGCTTACCAATTACCACACACACAACACACAAAACCAGGGACAGGAACATACATCGTACTACCATTTCAAACAGTACAACTCCAATCATCACTTACAGCAACACATGCTGGATATCTGCATTACCATTGGTCAGACAACAAGAGCACACACTACCTAATTTCACATACAAATATAAAAAACCTACATTCTCAGTCCCATGAAAAGCCTGGACCACTGAACTAAAAACAATACAATGGAATTCTATATTCTATGTCAAGTCTGCTTCATCAACTATTAAATCAATTTTGGCCATGAATTGTAGATGGATTTGTGTATTTATTCATATCCATAGTTAATATCCACAACACGTCCACTGTCCTCCTTCCAATTCTGTGGTCCTGACAGACTCAGCATTCATCCTCTTCTGTACGCTGCCTATATCGCAGCCAGCAGACCACTTTACCTACGTCATCTCCCTGAAATGTCTTCTTCACCCTCCCCCTGCACCCACCTGCACTCAGCTCTATTTATTTCCAGTTCAGTTATGGTCAGTATTGACCTGACTGTGATGCTAACAGCACAGAGTATCTGGAAGGAGCTGTGACGTGCAGAATCCATTTCTGCGTTCTATGACAGCTGGATGCTGCTGCACAACCATTGTGCAGAATGGATGTTTCGAAGACAGCGCCCGCACAACGATGAAACAAGTCAGCCTGTGTAACATCGAGGCAGTCTGTAGAGGACTCGGGAGCCCCTGTGAGGATGTGTCGCCCGGGCCTCCGCGCGCCACTGGGAGAGGGCCTTGATGTCCAGGTGTGGTGCTGCTGGGACCTGGGGCACACGGCAGGTGTGTGGAGGTGTGCAGATGGAGGTTTTGGGGAGGGAGGGTGAGAACTAAAACAGCAGGGGGGAGAGAATGACTGGGTAGGGTGTGTGTGTGTGTGTGTGTGTGTGTGTGTGTGTGTGTGTGTGTGTGTGTGTGTGTGTGTGTGTGTGTGTGTGTGTGTGTGCGTGTGAATGCGTCTGCTCAGCTCTCACAAGGAGAGCTCAGTGGGACACACACCTGCCAATCACCAGGAGAAGGGAGAAGGCTGAAGCCAGACTGTTATCATGGTTGAGTGAACTGCTGTGTGAGAAAAGATGTGCTCATGTACATGTGCATGTGTGTGGTCTCCTGTTCTAAACATGTATGCATGAGTGGGTAAACACATGGAATGTGTTTGTGTTGGTGCATATGTAGCCATACTATAGGAACACTTCCCTCTAAAACCCAAATGATGAAATCATGATCAAATCATGAAATTGTAAGTTTATCATGATGGTTGAAATATGTGCAAACTGAATAAAATGGCCTGTGCACACTACACAGTGTACTGTACTATACTATACTGACTAAAAGACCAAAAACCTCATTTTCATCTATCTATAAAGCAAGGAGTGTCTGTGTGTGTGTCCTAATGTCTGTGGCACGCATATCTCGCTGACAGTTTGTCAGACTGATTTCAGGCAGGTTTCTTGCTACGGGCATGCTACGAGCATCAGTAAGTGCAGTGCCAAATTTGACGTTGTTTGAATAAGAAATGCAAAAGATATCGATAAATATATCTGTAAAAGAAGCACACATTGGCTTTCGCCGCTAGCCCATCCCACACAGCACTGTACTATAAGCTACCAGTGAGGATAGAAGCAAGGATTTGGCAGAACTGGATCAGTGTAGGTTACATGGGTAAAAAGTTAAGCAAGTGCAAGATGTGTTAACATGTCTGACCTCAACAATAAAGACCCCTGTATGCGGTTTGCTTGCATAAAATGACTCCGCGGATTTTGCAACATCACGGCAACACACACAGGTATGCAGTGGCTCTTCAAAATGACGTAAAAAATGTTGTGCAATGAACGGACACTTCGAATAGCCCAGGCTACTTTGGACTGTCTTTAGACTTTGAATAAGCAAACGACAATTCCAACTGCAAGGTCCTAAATTGAAACGAGTGATAATGGTCCCGAATTAAAGAATGCCACACATGCAAAGCATAACCAGCGACAAGCAACGAGTGGCAGACAGAGTGTGATGTCACTTATAGGCCACCAGAGACACATCGTTGCAAATTTCATATGATGATGCATCATTCCACAAAATGGTTTGTTTTCTCTATCATCAAGTTATTAAATAGGTTAAGCATATAGCCTTGACTCAAAACAGCTGTTAGGATTATGTCATTTTGATTTGTAAAAAATGTCACATGTAGCCTTCTGCTCACTTCACATTTATTATATTATTATATTATCTGTATTCATTATTGAATGCTTACCTGGAATTATGTTTTTCCCTTTCATCCTATTTTTTAAAGCAGGCCTACAGTACCTGCAGGCATGTAATTGGGCTACAGAAATAGCATGTTTGAACGGGCACTGCACTAGTATACATAATCTAAAATTAATCACTCTTAAAACGGATGTGTTGGAAACAGCACAAACTGTGTTGTCCCTATCTGGATATGGAGATGTGTTAAAAATCAACACAAGTTGTGTTATTTTCAACACATTTGTTTTAAGAGTGCTGTTACAGTTTACCAGACAAAGATCACAAATAGTAAAATGAGACACCATCTATCTACCTCTGCACACAGGCTAGATACTATGACTGCCCCCTCCCGTCTGTCCTGCCACTCGGGCTGGGCTGCCTGTGGCCACTAGCAGGGACAGTATGGCTCCTATCGGCCACTGCACATGGCCAGTGTGCTGACATGGCGCCGCATCTAGCCCTGTTTCCGTATTCCACCGTCCCGTTTATTTTATCACTTTTGTTTTTAGCTCTGCTGCTATATTTACATTTCACACCACACTCAGATTGCAGAGCCAGGATTTAAAAAAAAAAAAAAAAAAAAAAAAAAAGCAGGCCCTCATTTTTTTTTTCAGCCTGTCGCCACGGCAACGGGCCGTTCTAGCGCACGGTTTCCTTACGGTTCCCAGCCCTCTTCTCATTCATAACTGTTTCCATGGCAACAGGGCCCCCGTTTTGCTCATTGATAGAATCTCAGCATCACCACCCTCACGTGGAGAAGGTGTGGCTAGATTGATTTTCCTTAAAATATATATACAGTTTGGGCCAAACTATAAATGGAAATAGTGTAGGAACATAGACGCACTTGTACAAGGCTACTTGTACATTCCTAGATCAAAGGGAAGAGATTAGGCACACTGGTTCTAATGCATACAGGCTGGAATCTAGGTCAGGTGATTGTTGAGAGGCTGCCAAAATCACTTCACACGTACACACATAATCAGCCCTGCCCAAGCAAGCATTGCATGGCTTATTCTAAATATATACAGCATTATATATGCACATACAGTATATGTCTATGCACACACTGTAATATATTACCAGTGGCCTCAAAGTCTAATTGAAAGATGATGTATGTGTATGCACACCTGTGTGTTTATATCTGTGCAGGTGATAATGTTCATCTACCCTGTGTGTATTCAGATGGCAGCCTCTCTCTCTCTTTCTCTCTCTCTCACACACTCAATTTCACTCTCTCTTTCTCTTACCCTCACTCTCTCTTACACTCTTCTTTTTCACTCTCAAGGGTCTCTCTCTTTCTCCCTTTTCTCTCTTTCTCATTTCCTTCCCTGTCTATCTTTCTTTCTGGCTGGTTCTCTTACTGCTGAACTCAGCACTGCAGCTCCACTCAGTTGAATACAAGGTCTCTTATTTTTTTGTCCCCTCAACCCGACCACACACACATTGCTCTTACAATTGGAATTGCATTACAATATAATACATCTGAATTCTCCAAAATTACCCCAATGTGAAGTTCAGTTACATTTTCAAGTAACTCTTAATATTTTCTACTAACGCATTTTATGAGGTTGATAGAACACATACTACTGCAGTTTTCACAATAGTATGCCTTCATTATGTCCTTAGTTAAGTGAGGTATAAAGGCAACTTTGTTAATATTTTGTCAACCATATAAATATGTCCTCTTACAAATAATATTTGCCTTTAACAAGACTGACTAAATATGACAACATGCACATTTCAAATGTGCTTTACTCACACAAAATGTATTCATAAATAAGACCTCGTTTTCTCATGGTACAGATTTCTGTATAAAGAAATCATAACAGACCTTCAACCAACCAACCTTACCACAATATGTCCCTGCCAACTTTTCCAGATATTCATAAATTCTTCCCTATACATTCTCATGAAATTCTATGATATTCTATGATCTATGAAATTCCCTGCAATGCTACCTTATTGTACCCTGGAAA
>NC_063194.1:13927620-13930120 GCF_017589495.1 Alosa alosa
TGAACACATTCAATGGTGAAGACCCTCTCCACCTGCCTGTTTCTGCATGTATGACATAAAGGGATGCAGCTACAAATCAATGCAATCACCAATATCGCCGCTGAACTCTGACCCAAAGGGTTAAAGCTAGAAATCAATTTAGTAGTAAAGCATAGAAAGGAATTACCAGGTACCAGTACTCTTACCAATGAAGGACCTTCCAAGAGATGTTTATATTTAGCACATACAACATATAAAGGTCCATCACTTTGCATCCTCCTGATCCACATAGTGCACTTGAAATAATAATATTATGCCGTCCATGTCTTACCAGAGCCCCATACATAGCCTAAACAACTGCAACATAACAACAACAACAAACAACTGCAACATAACAACAACAACAACATAAACAACTGCAACATAACAACAACAACAACAACATAAACAACTGCACCATAACAACAACAACAACAACATAAACAACTGCAACATAATATCCGGAGCTGAACACTTTTATCCCAACTCCTCATGTTTTGTGTATCTGACAGCCACATACAGACAAGTCAAGTCAAGTCAAGTCAAGTCAAGTTTATTTATATAGCACATTTCTTACACAGAGGTCATTCAATGTGCTTTATATAAACAAAACCAAACGATAATAACAAATAAAAGCATAGAAGGGCAATATAGTCAAAGAATAGTTAAAAGGTAAAGATCATAATAAAAAAAAACATAAAACACAAGGTAAAATCATTTAAAAATAAAGAATAATTAGTAAGAAAAACAAAGGCAAAAGTAGTAAAAAAAGTAATAAAAGACAAAGTAGAATAATTATCGAGGCAGATTCAGAATTTGTAACTCGCACAGTTAGCAGAAAGCGCCTGAGAACAGTTTGGTCTTAAGTCTAGATTTAAAACTGGCTACAGTTGGGGCCTTTTAATGTCATCCCAAAGTTGGTTCCACAGCTGAGCAGCATGGCAGCTAAAAAGCTGCTTCACCATGTTTAGTTCTAACTGTAGGTTTTACTAGCAGGTTTTTCACCTGGGACCTGAGAGGACGAGAAGGTGTGTACTGCTGAAGCATGTCTGACAAGTATTTAGGTCCTGCTCCATTTACTGATTTATAAACAAGCAATAGTGCTTTAAAGTCAATTCTGTGACTTACTGGAAGCCAGTGCAAGGACTTAAGAATTGGAGTAATGTGGTCAGTTCTTTTAGTTTTGTTAGAGTCCTAGCTGCTGCATTTTGTATCACCTGAAGCTGTTTAATAGTCTTTTAGGAAGGCCTGTGAACAGTCCATTGCAGTAATCAACCCTGCTGGAGATAAATGCATGAATGAGTTTTTTAAGTCATGTTTTGACATCAGCCCTCTGAGTTTGACAATATTTTTGAGGTGGTAAAAAGCTGATTTAGTTATCGCTTTCATGTGGCTGTTGAAATTTAGATCACTGTCAATTAATACACCAAGGTTTTAACAGTATCCTTTGCCTTCAACCCTTTTTTGTCAAGGAGAGTAGCAACCCTAAGTCTTTCCTCATTTTTACCAAATATAATTACTTCAGTTTTTCTTTGTTCAGCTGAAGAAAATTTTGAGACATCCAGGTGTTGATTTGTTCTATACACTGACACATAGATTCAAGAGGACCATAGTTGTTTGGTGATAGAGCTAAGTAAATTTGTGTGTCATCTGCATAGCTATGATATGAAATCAAATTATTTTGAATGATTTGTCCAAGTGGGAGCATATAGAGGTTGAATAATAGTGGCCCCAAGATCTACCCCTGGGGAACACCACAGGTCAAGGACGTTGGTGTTGAGGTACAGTTTCGATGGCAACAAAGAAGCTCCTTTCTTGTAGATATGATTTTAGCCAGCTGATAACTATGCCTGTAAATCCAACCCAGTGTTCTAGTCTGTGTTGTAAAATATTGTGATCAACAGTGTCAAATGCTGCACTAAGGTCCAGTAGCACTAGGACTGATGTTTTACCTGAATCTGTGTTGAGGCGTATGTCATTGAAAACTTTAATGAGAGCTGTTTCAGTGCTGTGATTTGCCCAAAACCAGACTGAAAGTAATCAAAATACCCATTTGATGTTAGGAAGGTGGTTAATTGATTAAAGACTACTTTTTTCAATAATTTTGCCAATAAAAGGTAGATTGATATGGGCCTGTAATTGTTTAGCATGGAGGCATCCAGGTTATTCTTCTTGAGAAGTGGCTTTACAACAGCTGTTTTCAGTGACTTAGGAAAAGTGCCAGACAGCAATGATACATTTACAATTTGAAGGACATCCGCCGCTATGAGGTGAAAACAGTTTTGAAGAAATTGGTAGGCAGAGTGTCTAAGACACATGTGGAAGGGCTGAGATTCTGTACCGTTTTTTCAAGTGTTTTAGAAGTCTATCAAGCTGAACTCTGACATCAAGTTTAGTTTCCCTCTGTTTGTTGCTGGAAGTTCAGGTTGTTGAATTTGTAATTGAGCAGATATGTTGAGTCTGATTTTGTCAATTTTACCTT
>NC_063194.1:13935120-13937620 GCF_017589495.1 Alosa alosa
CACTTGAACCGGCTTATAATTTCGTGCCGCAGCGTCTCCTGCTCTCTTTGGGCTTTCTTGTCAAATCGCCGTCTCATCTCTCACTCTTCACTTGCTCTGCCTCTTTTTGCTCCCTCTGTGTCAGTCTCTATCTCTCATGTCTTCCTCACTCCACCTCCTCTCCGGAACCTATGCATCAATCATCCCTCCTCATCAGAGAACCTCCATTCAGCTTTCGCATGCACTGCAGCGTCAGCAGGTCTGCTGTGACGGAGGGAGAGAGAGAGAGAGAGAGAGAGAGAGAGAGAGAGAGAGAGAGAGAGAGAGAGAGAGAGAGAGAGAGAGAGAGTGGGCAGGGCGAGCAGAGAGAAAAGACAGAGACAACTACCAAAAAAGAGATTGTAGACAGAGTGAGAGGGAGGGAGGCCGGGACAGGGGGAGAAGGCAGAATGCCAGGAATATCAAATAGAAAGTGGGCCTTTTTTCTTGCTTGACACAGAGTTTTCACAGTGGGCCATAAAACAGGTGCTAAGCAGAAAGGGGAGAACAGCTTTCAAAGTTCACGGAAAGAGAAAGATGTCACAAATACCAGAGCCTAAGACATTAAAACGCATATAAGCGTCTGACACCGAGAACAGACGCTGACACAGAGAACAGACACTGCCATCCTTATCACCACCGGAGCAACATCTACCCTTTATATCCACGCCTATAACACACACCAAGAAACCACCTAAAACAGTTTTACCAACACGTTCACAGAACTACGATAGCAGATTTGGGAAAGACTCATCTATGTTCTTTGGGCCTCTCAGATTAGTCCATGGAAATATTTTGAGGGTCACGATGAAACTCATTTTTGAAAAGGCACAGACTGAAAACTGCAGGTGATAAGACTGGCCATCCTCAGTCGGTGGATGCTGTGAAGTAGCTCACTGGCCTGCCGTATGGTCAGCTCATAAATGTGTCCTGAGGGCAGCTGTGGCACGAATGTAGGGGGGAGAGAGAGAGTAGGACAAATCGAGCAGAGGTGCATTCAGGATGAGGCAACTGAACCGGAAAATAAGGCCTGAGATGCTCTAAAGAAGGTGCACTAATAGGGCTGAGAATGAGACACAAACCCCCCCCCCCACACACACATACACACACACACACACACACACACACACACACACACACACACACACACACACACAGACACTTTTAGTAAACCAGTAGTGAGAGACCTTCAGTATGACCAACATTATGAGAGAGCATACTGTAGGTTAATGTAACTCTGGACGGGGCAGGTGATTAGGCCAATGAGCCAAGCTTTCTGTTTGTGGCGCTGCTAACTATAACATGAGGCAGTGTCAAGTCAACCACTCAGTGTGTGCCTCAACACACAGAAACACACACACACACACACACACACACACACACACACACACTCTCGAGGTGGAAAAAATACCAAACCGATGCCCCATACAGGTGAGTCAGGTGAGCCCATGTCACTACATGCCCGCAGAACAAACACACACTCCAGTCTGACTCACTGCAGTAATGAATTCTCATTTGCCACACATTCATCTCAAACCATTTCCAATACCGGACTGCGTCTTTGTTTGTTTGTTCATCCATTCATTAATGAATCAATTAGTTAGCTGGTTAGTTAGTTGGTTAGTTAATTCAATCATTCATTCACTTGCTTGTTTGTTTGACGGTTCACTCGCTCCATCAGTGAGCTGCTGGCGGACCTTGTCTCTGTGGATGAGCTAGTGAATCATTTACTGTAGGGTTTGGTCTGTCGGTCGGTCGGTCGGTCGTTGGTCGGTCAGCACGCTTGCCGAGTCAGAGGGCTGCGCTGAATCACACCCACTTTAATTAGCGGCGGCAGACGGCAGAGTGATGCGCTGTGCCTCGCCGCGCTGCGTGACCCCACTGGCCCAGTCACAGGAATGTAAATATGTATTGATTTTTCGCGCTCTGTTTGCTTTTTTAATACTATCTCACAGATGCCCGAGGACCTAGTGTAAATTATTAATGAACAAGAAACAAGGCTGAGTGTTTTTTATTTTTTGCTTCCTTCCTCTTCTACATTCTGCAGTGCTGCACACACATCTACTTTCTCTCTCTCGCTCTGTGCTTTTCATTTCATTTTTCTGAAGATGTCCTCTCTCTAACTTTCAGATATTCCGATTGTCTAAGTTATCTGGTTTCTGCTAACTTTCTTCTCTTTCACAGAGCTTCATTTAACCTATGTGTTGAATATAAAGAACTGGAATGTGTGTAATGGGAAAGTGACGCACGAGCAAAAGATTTAAGGAAGGTTTCAAAGAGTAAAAGGCAAAGCAAAACATATTCTTTCACTCGTTTTCCTTTTTGTAATGGTTTTCCTTGATAGCACAGAGTGCTGGAAATGTCATGACCATCAGCCAGGTCATTTCTTAGCTCATGGTCATTGGCTCATCTTTAGAAACCAACTTCTCCTTCATTTTGTGTTATTTATTATCTTAATCAGATTGCATGCATGGCAAGGTTG
>NC_063194.1:13942620-13995120 GCF_017589495.1 Alosa alosa
TGAGTACCCTGAACTGGCCAACTGGTCCAATGGAAGGACATTGCAATCCTAACAACCAGGGCCAGGCTCCACATCAGACGACCTCAGGTGTGACCCGACATGAGGTTGGCATGTGCTCTCGCTGTCACAGGGCCAGATGCACACAGAGCAGACACACAGCCTGAACCCCACGGCTGAGAGCAGGCATTTTTCTTCAGTTTGTTTTGACCATTCTATGTACCACAGAAAATGCCCCGGGGGCAATAGAAGGCAGCAGGGTGCTCTGGTTGTGCATTTATGTGGGCATAAGATTGAGAAGTGATGTGATGGGAAAAGCAGCAGCCAGCCTGTGATAATAAGTAAAGAAAGAAAGACAAGGTTTTCTCTACTACTGAAATCAGATTACAGTATATGTGAAACTAATGTGACATGGCCAAATAATAGTCAGGTGATTCATAACATGCATGTTGATAGTCTATTCAAGAGCAAGTTTAATCTCCGAATCCAGGTACAGTCAAACACAACAGCAGGCAGAGATAGAGGCGCCACAACCACATGGGCATAAGACAATGCAGCTTAGGATAGCCTCAAATATCAAATGTGTAGCAAAACCAGACACCGTCAAACCAACATGGTATAAGACCACCCCTCTTTTGAGATTTCTTTATAGCAGCTCTTAAAACAACAAGAATGGTCTATATTGACCACTACTTTCCAGAAATGTCCTGCCACACACACTACCAAACACTGATGCACCATGTTTGGGGAGGACTAAGGCACTTCAATATGGCACTTTAATGTGATAGCAGCCCTGCATGATGTGACACTAGTGGAAAACCATCTGCTCTGTGGCTCTGTGGTGTGAAAAGTGAGACAGGGGTCAGACATACAGCGACTGCCCACAAGTCCGAATGGAGTGGAAATGCAGGGAATATGCTCCACGCTTATATATCTATAGATTCTATATTTTTATGCTTTTTCATCTTATGCGCACACAGTGTATGCCCAAGATGATTTTGGAAGTGTTGATGCACTGCCAGGTTTAAAACTGAAACATGGCATTGCAGTGAACAAAAGACTATCAAACAAACGTTGCTTATTGCATTAGGGTATGGCGTATTTACAGACAGCTATAGTGAAGCGCACCATAACATAACAATGGCCATCCCCCAAATTCCTTCAATCCCCTTAGTTCTTACTACAAAACTCTTCATGGGCAGCCTATGATGGGCGACATTGTGCAAACCATTACTCTCTGAAGTTCTCTAAAGGAAAGTATTATAAACACAACAATTACACACAACCATACCATTAGCTGCCATCCCAATCTGCTTATAGTGAAGTCTCACTGTTCTACAATAAGTACCAGAAGAGTAACATTCTATAATATCAAATGGTTCTTGTGCCCTTTAAAACGGTAGCACGGAATACGTGAAAGAGGAGGGACCCGGCACACACTGTCCCTCATTCTCCTGAAGCCCTTGGAAAAAGGGAAATGGCTGCGTACCCCATGCCCGCCTCCTAAACCCCAGCACACACGTATATGCCCACCCCACTTCGTTTTGAGTTTCGTGTGATGCTGAGCCCAAACTGCACATTGCTGACATCAGCAATCGCCAGTTCAGCGCCGCCACGCCACTTCCAAGCCACAGCTTTGGAAGCGCCAATCTCCAGGCCCTCATGTCACACATGCATAAGAATAATATTACAGTTTACAAGCCTTATACTCACAATAACACGATAATAATAATAATAATAATAATAATAATAATAATAATAATAGTGTTTTACAATAAATTTTAAAATAACCTGTCCTGAGAAACATGTACCCTCGTCATATTAACAGACTAATGAACAAATTAATCGAGAAGAAAACGCTGAACAATTGTAGCCCATATTGGCCTCGAATGTTTGCTATGCTAAGTAGAAAACACCTTGATTGTATGTATTTGGGCATACACCAACTGTACCTTTACTCCAGGGGACAGACTTGGTGAGGACATTAAAAGGATATGGCCATTCGGTGATCTTTTTGGCGTATTTTCTCACAAAGTTGTCCTCGCTGAAGATGAACAGGGAACGGTTGACAGTGAAGCAGTTCTGTCGAACTGGTATTGGATTGTACAGGGCCATAGTTCTGGCTCGCTGGGCCATGGACTGCTTGTACACCCTTTGAGCTCCCGGCGGGCCACCTTGTCTACTGCCGCCGCGACCGGGCCCCCCTGGGCCAGGTCCTCCACCATACCTGGACGGTACCTCATTATCAAACCGAGCCATTCTATCGACACCAAAGGCCAGTCTTTATGAAGCAGCAGAGAAGAAGGCGAATATTCAACGCGACCACACCACATTACATCCCATCTGCTTCAAGACTTTATACGTGTATAACTGTATTGTACTCTCACGGTGTCATATCAGAGACGGTTGGTCTGAGAACACAAGCCCATTAATAGCGGATCGATGCTTGTATTTATAGGGAAGTGGAGGTGTGAAAAATGCGTGGAAGAGGGAAAAAAACGTGCGGTTTCGGTTGAATGGCTGATGCTCTTGCTGCCCACCTCCAAATGCAGAGCGCTTGTCCTTCACTTGGTGCTTAAGTCAGCTATCAAGAACAACATATTCCGATGAAGAATTAGTGCATTAACAAGAATGGATTAATAAGCTCCCGAGATTCCATTTTCATGGAGTCTTAAATGTCTCCCAATGCGTTTGCCTGGTCATACATCTCTGAGGCTTTCCTTAGCTATTCATATGATTACTCTCATGAACACAGTAGTGCTACCATAATGGCTGAGTAAAAAAATAATTGCATTTGAAATGCTATCGTTCGTTACATTTAGCATGTCTTTTCATTTAAGTGTAATGACTGCAGCAACTGATGTTACTGATATTAAAAGAAGAAGAGAAATATTATTTATTTATTTTGTAACATCCGCAATGTTTGGTACAGTGTGGATGCTACCTTCCGCCACCTTTCGCAAGCTTTCCTCACATTCAGACGACCGAGCTTCTCGAGTGACAATTGCATGTGACATTTGTTAATATTTCATCACACTCGTCGTTATTCATTCTCCAAAGAATTATAATCATAAAATGTTTGTTAATGCACTGCAGCTGTAATTATCTTTTTTTTTTCATATATCAGACGGCATCCTTTTCGCCACAGCCATCATCTGCACTCCTGTGCTGGTAAAGCAATCCATGCTAGGTAAAATCCAACGGAGGTACGTACGGACATTGAAAGTAGCATCATCAATCCTCTGAGTATGACAACGAAGACAGCTCCAGCTTTTGGTGGTCTCCCGTGTTCTCCACCACCAAACTATGGACAGTCGCTGGAGCCTCGCACCTCATCCTCCTGCGCCTCGGGGACTCATCCCGCTTGATTTTGAGGGGAAAAAAGAACCTGCGTCCAGTCCTTCTCTTTCCTTGCGTTGCTTTGCTTTCCCTCGCTCTCGTTGCTCTCTGTCCAGCGCCCCAGGGGATACAAAGAGGTGGCTGATGTGGAAGAAGAGGCGGGTTGGTGTGGTATGGGGACTTTCGCGTGGAGGATCTGTCTACGAATCAAAATTGGAGGGCAGGGGCGTCGGGGTCCGGTCAGCTGGCAGGTTGAGGTATAATGAGCAACTGATCAATTTAATGCAGCTAGAGCGCCTTCCCCAAAATCTCTGGCCAACACTTGCAGCACATGACGCACGAAGAGCCTCGCATTGATTCGCTTATCCACTACTGCCGTCCAACTCCAGAGCATAAGCGTTTTAACGTCCTCTGCTACTGTGAGCCTATTCTGTCTCCTCTGATGATATCCAAATACCGTCACGGTCATCAGATGTTTTTTCCTCCCCTTGCCTGGAATTCTGGGTGTGTTAAAGAAAACTAAGCTGAATGCAGCCGAGTCGAGAGAGAAGTTGGGTGGGGTTTATTAACTGTCCACTCTCCGAATACTGACATATCACTGTCAGGTGTATGTTGTTTTTTTATTTTTTTTTGCACAAAACTGTCTTTGAGTGCTTATTGGGCAGCTGTGCACGCGCGAGCGTGGAAGCGTCAAGCGCGTCTCGAGGGAATCAAAGCAGAGAGCGAGAGCATAGCGTCTCTAAACAGAGGCTACTGGCTATTCTTAGCAGTCGACATTTGGCAATGAATGAATGGAAGGCTTTCACAGGGAGAGGGCTGCCGTACATCTCCACAGTTTCTACTCCCAAGGGTGCTCTGGGCTGATGCTTGCTGCTCTCTTTTCCCCTTGCCCCCATTTAACTGTGGCAATTGCACTGTTTGATCATGCCCACAATTACAGGGAATGTGAACTGATTCCGCTTCGACGGGTAACTCTGTGGGACCGGATCGTGAACAAACTTAACAACAAACTTACAAATAATTGAAAACAACATAGTCTGTGACTGAATTTTGCAGTCAGAGGTCACAGAACAAATATTTTATTTATTTCTGTTGTTTTGAAGCCTATCTCTTCCAACAGATAATTTCGAAGCAAAAACGTGAACGAAAAAAAAAAGGCTTAGTAATTTATGTCCGGAGAAACATACTGTGTTGAGCCAGCAGCCTGCTAAAGAGTGGTCCAATTACAGTCTGGGTCACTCCACGTCTGGTCAACCGCACGCAAAGCATTTAGCGTCAGGCAGCGATGGCTGTTGGTTATGGGTTCGCACACGAGAGTTGGTGTGTGAACCAACATGCCTGCTGAAGCGAGAATGTCTGTGCCCAGGGTGACAGGGCGCATCTCACACTGAAAACCCTGCGCTCTGTTTGTTGCGTGCAGTGGAATGGATCAAATTAAATGACATGTACTCCACCTACACTGTTGGGTAGTTTCTCCAAGAAGGAGCAGCATTAGACGGCGCTTAAAAAAAAAGTAAAAAAAAAAAAAAAAGCATTGAGAAAAACCCTGTCCCTGACACTGTCAGTAACGCGTATGGAGCTGTCCCTGGTGCTGAAGTCAGTCTAACATACTTCTTCAGTTGTCAACCAGTCATTCATTTAATTTGATCTGAAAGAACAATACTTTACAATACACAGTGATGTGCAAAACGTAGTGAGCTAAGCTACAAGCTACTCTATAAGCTATTTAAAAAAAAGGAAATCTGGCGATAATCGAGGACACGAGTACTGTCGTTGGGGGGGAGTGGGCAAAACAATCTGTTTTACCTTTACTGTAGCTCGAGTTGCTGTAGCCAACAGTTAGAGATCAAGGCAGCTACAGTGCTACACTCTAGGAGCATGTTCATGCCCCCAGAGCGTAGTCCTGTAACCTAAAGTCTGGCTGCTTTCCCAGTTGTTGTTGTTTTCCGTATTGGCAGTACTCGGTGAGCAGTAAGCTTCATTTAAGCTACATTCAAACTACATTTTGTAAGTAGCCTAGCTTGCCCATCACTGACAATACAACATACTTGTTTAGACTCAGGGCCTTCCATCAAATAACATACATAACAGATTAGAAATTACTGCATGCAGCCTGCACCCCATTTGCAGGCCATCTAGGAAACATACCATTTCACAACTACCATGATAATGTGGTCAAAATGAATCCAAGACAACTGGTGTGAGACTGCAGCTTTATTCATGGCACCGGAGACGTGTTACCCACATGAAATGTCAAGTAACAATCCTACAGCTCTGTGGCTTCTTATGATCAATCATCCATCCAACCAGTTAGTATTAACAGAGATAAGGATATTACAAAACCCTTTAACCTTCCAATGACCTAGGCTACAGTATGTTTGTGTCCCTGGGATGAGGACAATCAGACACCCTACAACATACATTGTTCTTACTCTCTGGACATTTCCACAGAAGGAGGCTTCAGGAACAAAAAACAATTCAGGAATTATACCCTCATAGCACATATGCATGGTTAAACTGAACATTTAATTAAATGAGAAACTGATAACAATTATACAACAATAATTTAAGGTTAGGGATACAGCGTGAACTGTGCTTCACTGACAAGCAGGGCCTTCCAAGCCTGCATAATCTCAGACTTGGAGGCAGAGTCGTCAATATTTCAGATCAACAGGACACTCAATCCTTCAGGACAAATGACACTCTCAGTGCTACTCAGGGAACATATCATTGACTGAAACTATATCATGGTTTGGTCTGAGCCACTATGTTTGGTCCAATTTACAGAACCAGAACAGTACAGAAATCTTTTTTTTTGGTAGGTCATGAGGATGAATTTGCTGAATTTGACAAAAAGTGTATCATTATGGACCCACCTTTCAGACCCGCCTGCCACATTATTAATCTGGCCCTGATATAAACAACAAACCAAGAGATTGCAATTCCACTACACTAGAAACAGCAGGGTGCAGTCATTATATGGTGTGAAGGTCCTTTTTGTCTGTGTGTGTGTGTGTGTGTGTGTGTGTGTGTGTGTGTGTGTGTGTGTGTGTGTGTGTGTGTGTGTGTGTGTGTGTGTGTGTGCGCGCGTGTGTGTGTATGTGTGACTTCATACACAAGAATGTGCACTGTATTAAGAGAGGTCAATTTGGTCTTCAGCTGCCATACTAAACCAAGATGAAGCTGTCATTCCCATGACATTACAGTATATGGGAGAAGGGGACGATCTCATTTCATACTCTCAGTTGAGAGATGAAGAAGGGATGAAGGCCTTAGTGAGTAAAGGTAAGGGCAGCTGAAAATGCCCATATGGTCTGGTAAAACCTCATATTCAGTATGCAGGCTTATGTACAGGGTTCCCAGTCTAAGTCATATGTAAAAAAATCCATATATTTTCCCTGACAAAAAAAACTGAATTTCCATGACTTACTATAATGAATGGTACAATATACCGACCAAATATTTCAGAGCAGCTGCATAGCGTTCAAGACTCTTACTTTTTTAGAGCGGGAGATGAATAAATCGGCATTGAATAAACAAAGTTGGATTAACCACAACTACTCAAGCAAGCAGTAAAGCTAATAACCAGACAAACACAGATTCTGTGTGGAAATATATTTATATTAATGTATTTTGGCAAGTAAATTTTAAAATGCTACAATAAAATTCCCTGATATTCCATGACTTTGCCCCAAAAATGATAAAATTCCCTGACTTTCCATGTCTGGAATAGACTTTCCAAAATTCCATGATATTCCAGAAATTCCATGACCCGTGAGAACCCTGTATGTAAGTTCTGTTCTTAAAATACAGGAAGTAACTGTGCAGTAGACAAACACTGTATGTACATACATATTAAACATTATATTATTTGTTTATGTGTACAAACATACACATATGTTCATAAGTATTCATGTAATATAGTCGGAATGTAGCCTTGTGCTTTTAGCAAAAGCTTCACGCCAAGGTTCCACTCTCTACTGCGGACATGGAGCGATGGTGTTGTCACACAGCTGGGGATCACAAGAGAACCGCCCCAGGAGAGCAGACCCCTTCTCTCTCCACCACAGGGAGGGCTCGTGCTCATTAAAGTTCCCCACTCTAATCTGACACAGCAGCCGCCACCGCAGCAGCAGCAGCAGCAGCGCATAGCAAGCAGAGCAGACACAGCTTAAAAAGAGGCAGCCCTCCTGACGCGCCGTCCACCAGCTGTCGCCAAGAGACACTTTTAGTCCCTTGGATGAGAAGAGTTAAATGCATCTCCTCCGTCGAGTTCCCCAATCTTTCTTTTTCTCTTATTTCCTTCAGTCACATGCACCATATCTCACTCCCTCTCTCTCTTCCTCACTTTCTGTCTTTTCGATGTGTTATTTTGAGCTGCACAGCAACTATACCTTCAAGATATATGGACTCCGTTTATACTTGATGCTAGAAGCCTTAGTAGGAAATGCAGTGATTCAAAATGTACTCCATGGATGAGCATGTAACTGCACATGCATGTAAGTATGTGGATAATATGTGCGTGTTAGTCTGGCCCTTCCTACCCTCCATATGTGTGAATGTAAAGCATACACAAGTCTGAGGTTGGAAAGAATTCAAAGAAGACTGTGCAACCATGTTCCGTCTAGCAGTAGCTGGGTATCTCAATGATTCATAAGGCTGAATTATTCATTAACCCCAAGCACATAGGGCTGCCTGCTCTGCTCTCGACTTAACCTTTCTGTGCCTAGGTTAACTCCTGCACAGCTGTAAGTTGTGTGTGTGTGTGTGTGTGTGTGTTCGCGTGCACATTAATATGTGCTTGTGTGTGTGTTTGTGTACTATGGACAGTACACAGTATGTGTAAACTAAATTATATTTTCTTAGAATTTTGCATGAATTGTAATAATATTAATTGTTGACAAGATATTGTATTGCATACATACTTTCTAAAAGGAAGTGTTCTTCAGACAGCAGCCATTGCCTTTCATTTATGTTGAGATGATATTTTATTTATATTTACAATTCAACTGAATAAACTATAACACAAATGTTTATTTCAACAGCTTCTGTAAGCTCTCTTCCTATGAATAATTTCACATAATGAATTTCACACAAGATTACATGAAGGACACATATTAGAGCTGCCCTGCACAACTTCTGAGACCAATAAATGTACATTTTCAATGTAACTACATTATTGTTGAGTGAGTCAAATTCTTAAAACATATATGGTGTTAATGTCAGTAATTGGGGTGATTGACGCAGGGCTAAAGCACCTCCTCAGACAAATTATGAGTAAACTATGAAACAAAGTATGAATTAATCCATACCTATTAGACAATTTTGTTGAGACAGAGTGGAAACTTCCGATGCAAAGCACATCTGCAGCCTGGTGAGGCATTCATTCCAAAGAGCAATTGTGATATCCATTACAGGGTGTGCAATACAATCAACTTGCTCCACAACAATGTCTTTTTTTGTCATTTTACAAACAAAGTTAATGTCATAACTAGTCAGACTAGGACCACTGTTTGGTTAGTTGTTGTATATTTCTGCTTTTCCTTAACAATTAACCTACGCTGTAACACTTAATGATACTCGGCACCACCAGAGAGATGGCACAATGATATGTGCTCTCTGTTGTCATGTCTAAACAGAAACACACACACCCTGAGTTATTTCCTTCCTCTCCATTATCCATTGCTTCTTTAAATATCAATTTTAACAACACATCAGTCTGAAATGTAAAGTGGTGGATTGTACTGTAGATGCACTAAATACGCATTTGAATCAATACGGTGAATCATAGCCTCTCAGACAGTGCTCGAAGCTGCTGGTCTGCTAACGATTTCCTGTGTTGAGGACTCCTAAACCTGTCAGTCACAACGTCCATTGAGAAAAGGTGGACGACTGTGATCTGATGAATGGGATGCTGTGCTATACTTGATAAACACTGCTGTGACCTTAACTGCTCCAAGGTCACTAATACATTGCAACAATACAGCAAGATGACAGAGGTCTAACATGAAGCCAATATTAATGTTGTTAATATGCCATAAATATTTGTGTATCCCTTGCATGTATACATAAGTAATGGAGACTTGAAATAAATGATTACTTAAACAAAACAGTTTCACAGAGCATGTCAGTGTCAAACAAACAGCAACATAACAGTGTAGTAAGTGTTTGTCTTAATATTTGCATTGTGTTATTGCTGCCCTATTTTTCAAGCTGATGTATGATTAGCATATTCATAAATAATGGCTTTTATTCGTATGTGAGCAAATTGAATACAAGAGACATTTTAAATCAATATGAACACTACTTCATATTTCAGTGTTGTTTTAGCTTTAGTAAGAACAAAAGACCATGTAGAAAACCAAAGCCTCTCTTCTCCTTTTTGCCTAGGAAGAGAATGATGTCACTTAACCTTGAGGCGGATTTCACAAACTGTATTCTCTTGGCTGAGGACTCTTGGGATATTAAAATTTTCATTGATCAATGTAATTGTTAGGAATTCCCAGTGGTACACCTGAGTATGCCTCTATTTGACAGTACAAGTCATACCTCTTACTTGAAAAGCAGCTGGTTTGTAGTGGTTTTGTCAGCAGTCCCCAATTACTCTCCAGCGACACCTAGTGGTTCAAATAGGTTCAAATTGTGCTCAAAGGTGTCTTCATCTGAAAGTTGAAAAAAAAAAAAAGCTCATAAGTGTACATGCAAAGAGAGGAGAACATGCTATGTTTTCAATCTGACAAACAGCAGGAAGGTATATCATCTCATTCAACTGTGTGACACTCCTGGAGTTCACTGAGTTTTAAACAATAACACATAATGTTCATTGGCACTGGATATTCACTGGATTAGAGTGACTCTAATTATCAGCAGTAAAGCTAGTTATAAAATAATAGATTTCTTCTAAATCAGAGAGACATCTAAAACTAGGCACACATACTACCAATTATTTGCAGTTGCAGTATGTGAGTAAAGCATACATAGACACAGGGGACAATTGCCGGGGTCAATTTCACAAAAGTGATTATTTTAATGAACATCCTATTCTTTTTCAATGGGATCAATGTATTGACTGAAATGAGCACTGCACACTGCTAACATTTCAAGGGGTTAAAGGGTTTCAGAGGAAGAGGAATTCCCTGGCTATCTGGTTACCTGTGTCTGCCACAGACATTACTTCCTTACCTAGTTACAGTACTACCCAGCATGATGAACACAAATACTTAGCAGTAGAACACCACAAACACCACATTGTGGCAAACATTTGTGAAATTTCCAGTCTGTTTTCTTTTTTCTTTTTTTATTTCTTTTTGAAAGCAGATACAGCTGTATGTGAACTGACGTGAGACTATTGTGACAAATTATTCATAGGTAAGAGTACATTTCTCTGAAACTCTTCCAGGCAAAATCACTTAGAAATGGGAGCACATTACCCTGTGTGTTTCTTCCATTTGGATTCTACTGCCTATGAAAACAGCAAAACATTCACAAGGACAAGACACAATAAATGACTGTCCTATCTACTGTTAAAACCACAATAGTAACAACAAAACACACACATCATTTATAAATGGATAGCAAGACTGTGTCAAATGTTTTTCTAGATACATTGATGTGACATAAAAATAAACAAGACACAGATAGTAGTGAGATAAAAATATAAAAATGAAAATAATTAATACAAGAATCTTCTGAAAGAGGGTCTGAGTTAATGTGGAGTAGACTGGTTAGACCACAAGCATTATGTTAATATTTGAAGTTTGATTGAAGTGAATTTCTCATCTGTATTGATGCTGTTATTACAGCTTTCCCCGCAAAGTCAAATTACTCTTCCAGAACCTTCCAGAAATCTAATCTTCTAGAGTGAAAACACACATTGGTTTATCTTCAAGACACTCTAAGACCCAGCTCTTCCTAGATTAACTTCTCTCCTAGACACCTTTAAACATGCCTAATTTATACCATGCACTGTTTTTTTCTATCTACTATCTCTCTTGAACATCCACTGGTTTCTACTTCACTTCTGTGACAGCTAAATTAATACATGATGTAAGTATAAATGGTTAAGAATTCACTGTAGCAAGTGGCACTGGTGGCATTGTCAACCACTGTCATTCGCTCCTCCACTGTGTGCCTCTGGGGCTAATCCCTAGTGCCATGCAGATCTGCCGACTGCTGAGCAGTGCAGCGCAGCAAAGCTAAACTAAGCCACTGCATGTAAATCAGACATGGGCTGCTGTTTAGTCCACACCAAAGCCGCAAACAACCCTTGTGTGTGCTGTTCACTGACACTTAGAGGGAATTACAGTCATTAAAGTCAGTTTAGCTAATTGATAAGGAGGGCCTGCCAATAAGAGTTCAGGCTGTGTGTGTGTGTGTGTGTGTGTGTGTGTGTGTGTGTGTGTGTGTGTGTGTGTGTGTGTATAGAACAGCTTTGAGTAGGCTATTTTGTGGGAAAGAAAGAATAAGTATCCCTTTACAGGAAATTACACACATGTTGGAGGTAGACCTGACGCTATTAATAATGTACATTTTGCTGTATTTTTGCCCAGGCCTGGATAGTGTCTAAAATCATAACCACCATTATGGTGTTACTGTCAGTGCAGGATGCAAGTACAAATATAGTCACTAGGTGGCAGCAAACCTTTAAACAGTTACTGTTGTCGTTGTCGTAAAACAGCATTTCCCACAATGCTTTTCAACTCCAATATGGCTGCGTGCAGAAGGAAATGTTGAATTTAACATTTGAGCAATAACTTCAATAAAAGGCCACGAGAAAACGAAGATATGAGGCTTCTTGTTAGATTTGTCAAGCAAGCACAAAGAAGCGCACAGGTCAGAGCTATATATCATTCTAATTTCTCCACATTATCTGACCTGTCAGGACCGCTGAGAGACAGCTCGAAAGGTGAAACTAGTAGTGCATGGTTATGCGGCTCTTCTCCTCACATTGTAGAGAGCGTGCGTGAGTTTGTTGAAGTTCAGGTAGACTTCATCAGCGAGCAAGAGGAGCAAGCGTTACTGAGAGAATTGGAGCCGGGGCTTAAAAAGAAGAGATACGAGTTTGATCACTGGGATGATGTAAGTGCTGACCGCTAGCCATGATGACAGGTTCATGTTTGTATTAACGTTAGACCTAGTTAACTGTATGGCCTGTGGTGTTTACTTCACAGGCCATCTCCAATGGATAGATTTCACTATTTATGATTGACTTAACCAAAACAAACCAAGATGTATTTACAAGCTAGAGGGAAAATGGCAAAGTTGATAGAATGATATGCAATTGTTTGTGTAGGGATACTGTTTGTGTAATATTGATTGTTTCTAATACCCGTGATAAAATTACATTTCCCCTCTTTAATGCTGCTGAAGGCCATCCATGGTTTCCGTGAAACCGAACGTGTCCAGTGGGGTGCTGCCTGTGAGGCTGTCATTCGTCGGCTACGAGCGCATGCATTCCCACAGGATAGCCAGCTGCTTGGCCCTGTGCACGTCCTAGACCTGGATAAGGCCGGATTCATCAAACCCCACATCGATAGCGTCAAGGTAGCTATGTTTTAGACAGGCCATATCATGTTCCATGATTACTTTAGCCTGAACTGATTGATACAACAGTTGGCACTGGTAGGCAAGAGCTTCATGTGCAAGCGAAAAAAGACTCTCTCTCTCTCTCTGTTGCACTGTATAGTTTTGTGGCACTACAATTGCGGGTATCAGCCTTCTCTCTGCCAGCGTCATGCGACTAGTGCGCGAAGAGGTGAAAACTGACTGGGTAGATCTGTTGCTGCCTCAACGGTCTCTTTACGTTCTCAGGTAAATTGACAATACGCCTATTTTATTTGATGCCACTGCTATATCCATCTATCTATGTACCTTATTTGTTCTAAACATTTCAGTAATCTAAACAAGAATTTGCTTCACCTGTACCAACTTAAATGCAAGATTGGTGTGTAAGAACCTGTATCAAGCAGCTTTGGTGACATTCCAGTTGGCTCGGGCCAATTTCAAAAAATCTGTTTAGGGATTGCGACATGTAGGCGAACTGGCCACATCATTTTCTCCAGTCATTTTTCGTGTTGAAATACATTATTTGCAATGTCCTACTTAATCTACACCGTTTTACCTTTTATTCATTACAGGGCGGAGGCCAGGTACAAGTTCACACACGAAATCCTGAAGGATGAAGAGTCCTTTTTCGACGGACGGCGAGTCGCTCGTCATCGACGCATTTCTGTCATTTGTCGGAATCTTCCAGAATGAAATAAGTCTTGGCGGCCAGCGTGCATTAATTAAGTTGCTCAAACAACTGAGTGTTAAATTATTTTCTAGATCGAATTGAAATATCTTTATAGCCTACATTTAAGAGGACCGTCCTCTTAAGACATTTGAAATGTAGCCTATCAAGGTTATTATGATTGCTTAGCACTTATAAAGTTAAAAGCTGTCAGCCCCCCCACCCACTTTAGACATTTGTCAACCATTTATCATCCAATGTATGTACATATTAAGTAGTAAAGAAAGCTATAATATGAAACTATCATGCTTGCTGCAGCCATTTTGGAACTAACAATTCTGTGGTAGACGTTGTGTTGGAGGGGTCAGGGGTGAGACACATCACACACCAACAATGCCAAGAGTAATGAATAGGTGAAAGAGTTTTCATTGATTTGACCATCAGCTAACTTCAAAACAGGCACTTTACTTTGGATAGACAATAGCAATACATCATAGCAGTGATTAACATCAAAAACTCCATACTGGAGACTCATTTGTTTGCACCTCCAACAGCATGGCATACCTTGTTACCGCCCACAAATGCCTGTATGTTTGTGTAAAAGAAGGGGCTAACTCATCTTTGAGAGATCATTATAATGTTTCTGAATTCATGCAATTCTTCATGGTGCCAGAGATTTCCAAAGTTGTGTGAATGTGTTTGTATTGCTATCTGGAAAATGGACCAAAAAGGTTTAATAAGAGTAGTTAACATTTCATTACCAATAACAGTGTGTTTTATTCAGGTTGGCACACTGGCTCACAACATATATATTTATTTAAAAGTACACAAATAGAAAAAAAAACAGGAATTCCATTAAGTGGCTATGTACCACAGCTCTTTCGAGCTTGGTATAATTCAGATCATTCTTGATCTCAAAATGCAGTACTAACCCCTCGTGGGGTTCTAACTCCAAGTCAACACAGGATAATCAAGCTCCAGTGATATTTTAAACATTCTTGTTCCCTCAAAGACAGTCCTGTGTGAAGTCCTCACCTAATCCCAATCACTGCTTTTCAGAAGGCCTGCTGTGTCTCACCACTTGCAAGCCACTCTTCTCCAAAGGCCTCACTCGGTAAGGTAGAAATGCATTTTGTCACCGATGTTCTTCCTCTCTGGGTTGAGCTTCTTGAGGATCTGGGCGAGCACATTGACCGTTTGGTCGCTACTGAGTCCAGTGCGCTTTGTCTGGAACTTCTTCAGCAGGTCCTTGGTGGTCATGGGCTTGCGGATCAGATACCGACGCACTGCATCTTCTGTCAGCTGCACATCACTGCTGAAAGGGGGGAGAGAAGTGACAAGAAAGTGTGGGTGAGGGAAGAGAGGGGAAAATGGTAAACATTTTAGAACATCACCGTGTATAGTAACATATTTAACTCCCCTGACCAAAATAACCCTGAAGACCTTATCCACAACAGAGCTGGACATATCTGAAATAAATCATGTCAATTGGAAGTTTCAGTAAGTGGGTTCAAAACACATTGCATATGTATGTACCTGGCGCTGGGCGTGGATTTCCCAGATGAGGGCTGAGGAGTACTCTTTCCTGAAGGGCTTTGTGGGGAGGGGTCCATCTTCAGCCTCTTGGCCGCTGGGGTGTCTCTGCTGGTGGTCGTTGTTGTTTGACGCGTTTTCCTGTATCACGAGACACAGAATAAGTCTTAAACCAGTTCAGTTCTTAGATGTGCTCTGATTGGTGAATAGCACAGCATACATGACCACTTCACTAAGCCAAATCAAACAGCTTGAGACAGAGCTGAAGCACAAAAGTGACCTGCATAGAGTAAGAGAGATATAGGCAAGGTAAAGCGTATGAAAAACTAAAGTAAAGCACTGCAGAACTATGTTCACATCACCCAGTGCATGTACATCTTAATGTGTCTGCATTACAGAGCCATCGTCACACTCTTACCTTGCTCCAGCTTGCTGGCGGCTGCGCGCAGTGTGCTGGAGGTGGAGGCGCTGTCGATGGATGGTGTGCCGGGGCGACTCCCTGTCCTGGAGCTTCCAGCTGAGCCCCGGCCTCCGCGTTTGGGTGGGGTGCGCTTCTTCTGTGAGTGGGATTGCAAAGGATGCAGACACTCAGAGCCAGCACGTACATTTTTGTGACGCCCTCATCTAGAGAGCGTGTTGCTCTATTTAAAACAAACTTATGTGCAGCTTGGTAAGCATTTGCAGGTTTAAGTACTCAGGTCATGAGTGTCAAAGGCTTGAATCAGAGTGATTCCAACTACTGTGTGAATGTAGGATCTGTGTTCTCAAAGAGTTTTTTTTTCAGCAATAGCAAACATGTTTTAAACAGAAAAGTCCAAAAACTGCTTAGATGAAAAGCCATTCTCTTGACCTCAGACCTCAGAACCAGGGGTCCACTGGCTCATTGTGAAGAGTACTGCTGCTTGCTTTGCAAGCATACGGCATAGATCGCTCTCACCACCATAAAGAGAGCAGAGGTGGCCTCTCCATCGATGTCACTGTCCTCTGAGGTGTCCGACTCTCCACTGCTGTCTGCTAATTCACAAACAAACAAACAAACAAACAAACAAACACAGAGAAACTCTTAAGGAGTTGGAGTGCAGTCATATACACATGGGAAATGGGTACTATTTTAGTGTGGAGAAACACAACACTTCGACAAAACCTTTCTTCTTTTTCTTCTCCATGTGCACAGGGGTCTTCTTCCCTTCATCCTCCTCTTCCTCTTCTTTAGTCTCCTCTTCATTTGGTTTCTCCTCCTCACTTTCATCCTCACTCTCAGACATCTCGTCAATACCTAGGTGGTGGACACCCAACGATTTCATTAGACAAGGTGAATACTTGCATATGAATAACACATATGGTACAATAGTCACTGAGCTAGATGAACGCTCACACGGAGAGAAAAATCATGGGAAAGCATCGGAGGTGTTGTTTTCCACCAGTCCATAAAAATTGTGAAAGTGCAAATGATGGGATTTGACCTGTCTCACATGTCCAAAACCTTTTAGACACACACACACACACACACCTTTTTAAGGCACTTATCATTCTTTCTTTTTTCTGAGCGTTTTACAACCACAACCTTGCAGCTGCTGTGAGTGACACAGATCACCGTAAAGCAGAAGAGTGGGCCACTGCACCTTTAGGCACGTCCTCTCCTTTGTTGGGTTTGGCCTTCTCTTGCTCCTCCTCCTCAGAACTGCAGAGAGCAAGACAGTTTGAACATGAGATTTTACTCTCATTACAACATTAAGGGAGCTTTCTGAATTTGCGCAACTTTATAAACATTAGGTTTTAAAAATATATACAGTTAAGAACAAAATTATTCATACCCTTGGCAAATATTGATGTAATGTTGATTTTCTCTTGACCAATATGTTTTTTCTGACTGAAAATGACACTCTCAGATGCCAAAAGGTTGTAAGATAATGTGGTAGAAACATGGAATCAAAAAAAATAATAGTTTTTATCTTTTTTTAACATTTTTATGAAAAATGGTAAGTCCAAACTTATTCATACCTATTTTAAATAATCAATGGAAACATCTTTATTTACGATCAAAGCTCTCGAAATGGTTCTTATAATATTTACCAAGCCTCTCCATGTGTCCACAATGATTTTGTGTCCGCACCTTTTTAGCAGCAATCTGGGTTTTGAGGCAGGAACAATTATTTGCCATCACTTTGGCCTTGTGCTAACTTTTTTGACTGAGGTCTGGACTCTGGCTGGGCCACTCTAAAATTTTGACATTGTTCTCTGTTAACCATTTCTTGCCTTGTATGTTTTGAATCATTGTATGGTTTAATGGTTCAATGATGCCTATTGGGACAGATCTCTCGGCACACTGCTTGATCTTTTCCTCCAGAATTTCAGTTTAGCCTCTTGCTTTAGTGTTACCATTTACTTTGAGAAGGTCACCAGGTCCCCCTGGTTGAAAAACATCCCAAAAGAATACTTTTCTAACCCCCACAATTGAAATGGACATGGTGTCAATGGAATGTAATGTTCAGGCCATGTCCCTGGGTCAAAAAGAAATCCCGCGAAAGCTAAATTTTGTCCAGGTGTGCCCTTATAAAGTTTAGGCTGAGTTGTGCATGTTTGGAAAAGAGTGATCCATGATCAGCATCCAAGATGACCAAGTGATCTATTTTGAGATGGAGTCAAAATTTCAACCACCAAAACACCATCCACAATGTGGAGAATAGCTATAGGAATGTATTAGTTTTGGGTGTTTTTCAGACAATGGAACCTGGTAAACTTCTCAAAGTAAACGGTAACACTAAAACAAGGGGCTACATTGAGATTTTTGGTGGAAAAGATCAGGCAGTCTGCCGAGAGACCTGCCCCAATGGCAGGCCAACCAAGGCAAGAAATGGTTAACTGAGAACAATATCAACATTTTAGAGTGGCAGAGCCAGAGTCCAGACCTCAATCTGTCAAAAAAGTGAGCACAAGGCCAGAGTGATGGCAAATAACCGTTCCTGACTGAAAACCCGGATTGCTGTTAAAAAGGTGTGGTCTAGAATCATTGTGGAGACATGGAGAGGCTTGGTAGATATTATAAGAACCATTTTGATAGTTGTTAATGCAAATAAAGATGTTTCTATTGATTATTTAAAAAGGGTATGAATAATTTTGGACTTGCCATTTTTCATAAAAGTGTTAAAAAAGATAAAAAACGATTATTTTTTGGATTTCATGTTTCTACCACATTGTCTTACAACCTTTTGGCATGCGGCAGTGTCATTTTCAGTCAGAACAAACATATTGGTCAAGAGAAAAATCAACATTACATCAATATTTGCCAAAGGTATGAATAATTTTGTTCTTAAACTGTATCGATTTGTAAATGTGAATACACATCATCAAACAAAGACATTTGTTTAAAAATCTTTCCAAGTGGCCATACCTGGTTTCATCTGATATGTAGTCCACCTCTAAACCTTCAAAGTCTCCATCATCACTGTCCTCATTGGCACTTTTTTCACCATCATTCTTCTTCTTTTTCTTCCCCTTGCCCTTGGGTTTCTTCTTTTTTGGCTTGCTCTCTCCATCTGTGTAAAGGGCCATTTATTACTTTTCAGTCGTCTTAGTTCCATTTCTAGACTTGTCCACGTTCTCCCAGGCTATCCCCTACATCACTCTGATTCCAGTCTCGCTCCATCATCTCCGCTCACCTTCTCCAGCACTGCTGCCACTCTCGTCGCTGCTCATCTCCAGGTCGTCCTCCAGGTCAGTGATGCGCAGGTCGCCACCTCCCCGACCACCCTTCTTCTTCTTCTTCTTCTTGCTGCCTTTCTCACCCTCCTCGTCGTCATCGTCGTCGCCGCGGTCGGTCTCCCTGAGACGCCGCTGGAGCATGATGCTGAAGTGGTTCACCACCTTGTTCCTCCTACCAACGAGAAGTTCCCCACCTAACCGGTCAGTACATTTCTTCAAGCTCTCTCATCTCAAAGTTCTTCTCCCTACACTGAAATATGGCAGACGTGTCCCCACTGATACATCTCCACTCATTCCATGTCCATGGACAAACGTAGGTGCTGCCAAGAGACCCAACAAAACCCTCTATACATACATCATCCTGCATCCATAGACACCATCCTGACTTGGTATATTCTAACTAGTGTAGAGATCAAAGTGCCATCAGCTGTCATCATCCCCACATCCCTGCACCCACACTGTTAAGTCCAATAGGGCTGCAACGGTATGAGATTTTCTCAGCATAATTGTCTGAAAAGATTTTTGGTATTTAAAACACATATATAGAAAATTATTTATAGGACATTTTCTACTGGCTGGGGATGGTTTAGAATGGTGTTCTGGATAGGGCTGGGCGATAAACGATAGCGATATGTATCGCAATAGACATGTAATCAATATCAATAAAAAATACGTTCTATGAACATTCGAATAATTAAAAGCAACACACACCTCCCGCCTTACGTTGTCCATAAATAAATAGGCTAAATATCTTGCATTGTAGCAAGTATAGCAACTCTACCAGAGTAGGCAATAGAAGTAGGCCTACCTAAACACAGACTATCTTGCCCCGTGCACTCTCCCTCTCCACAGGCGCATCCCTCCTCACCATGCACATGTAATCCAAACATTCACAATCGTGCAAGACGCCTGGCTATATTGCTATTAAATCCGGTTAGCATCATTAGCACGCTGCACGAATTTGTTTAAAAGTGTTGCATTCAAATTGACTAATAAAAACAAAACAAAACAAAAACAAAATTCTAATAATCTCAATCCCGATGCAAATGGAAAAGTATTTTCCAAGAAGACTCAAACGGGCCTGTCCCAAGAAGGAGAACAATTATTAATTTGAAACTAAAACACGTGGGGAAACTGAACAGTGTAACCAGTAGACTATGATAAACTAGCAAATTAAGCTACTTTGTTTACAATATTTCCAGGCTTCAACCAGTGCTGCTTTTCATTCAGACTTATGTGCACATTTATTTATTTGAGTGTTTTTCATGGTTGTGTTGCTATTTCTTTTCCCTGTTTGCTTTGATTGCTAACTGAGGTGATTAAAATCAGAGGAAGGTTAAGTTTAAAATAAAAGTGTTTAAATTGAACTTTTTTTCCTTCTGGTCCTTATTATTATTTTTTTTAAATCAATAATTATCGATATCGACTGATATGAAATACTTATATCGTGATACAGTTTTCAGCCATATCGCTTCTGGATGGGTAAACATTTGCTATGTTCTCTCCTTCGTCAGCCACCTAACGTCTATTCAGTTGCATCTTTTTTCCAATATCAGTATTAAGCAAATGTGCATGGTATGGGATAACCATGGACTTTCATACCATTGTACACCGCAATAAAGGTATAACGCTGCAACCCTACAGTCAAGTCAAGACTAGATACAGAGACAGACCCACCTGCCCCACTCCTCTTCTGCCTCCTCGGCCGTCAGAGTGCGGTGCTTGGCCTGGGGGGTGAAATTGTACCAGCCGTGGACGGGGAAGGCCTCAAAGGCCCCGTCGGGGCACTGGGTGAAGATATAGTAGGAGGCATTCTCAGTCACCCCTCCTTTCTTCTGGCCCTTGAACCTAATAGGGGGTGGGAGAGAGAAATAGCGATCATTGTCACATATGACGCACAACATGAACGTTTTTGAGAGTGCGACCTCAGAAAAACATTTGAAAATTATATGATAAGTTCAGTGAAGTACCTAGATACCTTCATGCACATACATAGCACTTGGCACTAATTACAAATAAATTGCAAACGCTGGACGACATACACTGACTGGGTGTCAGCCGACAAAGTTTACAACTGCTCCAGACAGCGGTCTTACCTTCGACCTGCTTTCCCATTGACCTTGAGGATCCAGGGCTGGTCCTCCACTCGGAACTCCCGTGTGACGATGCCATACTTCTTCCTGCGCGCCTCCTCCCTCTGCTTCTTGCCAAACTCGCTTCCGGCAGCTCCATCCTGGTTCTCATCCTCGGCATACATCCGCCGGTTGCTCATGTCTCGTTCCATGCGGGCCTGTGTAGCCCAGGCACCAGCAGAGAGCAAAAACACCAAACTGAGTGAGGCAAGGTTAAACTGAGATAGTCTGTAGGAATCTGTGTAATGGCTGTGTGTGAAGACACTTTGCTAACTGAAAACAGCACATCCCTAACAAGACTCGGAGCAGCAAAATGGTTAATTAGAGGTGACTTCTTACCTGGGTCCAGGTAGAGCAGTTCACCTTGTCTCCAGCATTGAAAGCCATGATGTTGTACTTCTTGCTTGTATTCCTGGTCAATGCAATTTAAAAAAAAAAAAAAACAATTACTAACTGCAGTACTATGGTGCAAATCAAGTCAAACCAACCTGATGCTTTAGAAACATTTTAACACATCTATGGAATAAACCACCACATTTTGCTCACTATTTCCATACACAGGCTACACTGCAATAACATTCTTTTACACAAACACACAGGCATTTGTGGACAGTTTTTAACTACAGGTAAATAAGGTATGCCATGCTGTGGAAGGTGCAAACAAATGATGGATCGCCATTGAGATCACATAGAAAGGAGCTGGCTCAAGGGTTATAAAAGTATTTTATCATGTTAATTTGTATAATATAAGCACCGTTTTATAGCCATCCATGTGTGTTCACTTCTGGCTACTTGGCTATCAATTTGGTAACTATAGCGGTTTATTTGACGTCGTAAACACCAAACATATCGGAGAGGTGTCAAATGTTGACTCACTCTAGTCTATATATATATATTTTTTTACGTTAATCACTCCTATGATGTATTGCTATTGTCTATCCAAAGTAAAGTGCATGTTTCGAAGTTAACTGATGGTCAAATCAACCAAAACTCTGATATTGTTTGCACGTCCAAATGGTACTCATACTCACTTCGGAACTCGGACTGTGTACTCTGTAGCTGAACTGCTTCCCCCCTAGATACACAAAAAACATTAGGACAAAGCTATACACTTTGGTTTACCTCAATTTTCATCATTAATGGCATAGTGCTGTATCAGGTACACAATTTAAGCCGGCTTGCTAACAGTATTTCCCCAATGCACACATATGTTGGTTAGCTGTCACAAAACATCAAAAACACTGATTAGCTTCAGCACGAAATGCGAATCCAAAACTTAATGTTGTGCTAATATACGTGAAGTCTTACCAGCGACGCCATATTCTTTGATTCCGCTGGGTCTTCCGAAAAGAAAATAGCTCTGGAGAGAAAATCGGACGTTTCAAGCTAATGTAATGAAAAAGACTGTTGTCTAGCTTAACAAAGTGGATAACTAAAATAAGCTAACGTTAACTACCTGCCTAGTACCCCCGATAATTCTTTTTGGTTGGGACTAACAAGCGAGCAAGAGCCCGGATGCACTCTATTTTTCAAACACTAAATATTACTAAATTCTACCATAGCATAATTGGTGCAAATTGTGTAGCCTACCTTGTCTTCACACGTTGCAAAAAAAGTTATTTGATTGAACTGCACCGCTACATCACCTCCGACGCGGGACAACAGCAAAAATACTCAAGAGTAGGCTACACATTTCACGACTTCCTCTGTTCTTTACTAACGGTTGCAAAATCATCAAACTGGCACACTACTGCCACCAACAGTTCTAGAGAGTAAACCTCAGGCTGACTCGCCATATGGGACTTTCATAGAATCACAGAGTATCTCAGATAACTTCTGAGTAGCATATTTTGTGCTCTTGATTTTAGGGTAGTTTCACAAACAGGGTGTGCGCTTGACATTTTTTACCCACAAATCTAGGCTACTCCAAAATATGTTATAATATTCCAACATTATAATTATGCTGTTATTAATGGCTAGAGTTAGGAGCACCTTGACAACTGGAAAAAACAATGGTAAAAATACAATTTCTTGGCATAAAATACACGTTATAGTCATTCCAGGTTGACTCTACCCTGATGACTATGTTTTATCGTTCTTTTATTGAGTCTGTTATTACGTTCTCCTTTATTTGTTGGTTCCAGTCCTTGAGGGTAAAGGAGAGGAACCTGCTGAACAAGGTTGTTAGTGTTAGCAAAATTATTGGGCTTGGACAAGAAACTTTACAGGATCTCTACAACAAACAGCTGCTTAAGAAAGCAAACTCCATCTTGTCTGGTTGTTCTCATCCTCTACATCAACAGTTTCAGTTTCTACCATCAGGTTCATTGCTCAGACTCCCCTTTGCTAAAACAAATAGATTTAAACACTCCTTTGTTCCTTCTGCTGTCTCCCTTCTAAACGCCAGGAGGAAAAGGTAGTTTACCCACCCATGACCCATGACCATGATGTGCACCATGTTATTTATTATATTATGTGTATTTATGTATTTTTTGTAATTTTGTGTGCTCTTACTGCTGCAAAACTAATTGCCCCACTGGGGGACAAATAAAGGCATTACATTACATTACATTACATTACATTACATTACATTTTTCTCCACAAATTGGTGTTTCACTTTAAATAACCACTTCCACAACTCATATTAGCAAAATATGGAAAGAACATTTGACCACATCAGGCCATCTTAGGTAAGACCTAACAAATATGAAAAAAGTTTAGTGAACACATGATGTTAACAGACATAGTGGGTGTTGTAAGTAGGTAAAAAATCCGTCCAACAGAAATTCAACATAAGTCTTAGAAAGAGCTGACCCCATTTCGGACTTGTAACCGGAGGGTTGTCGGTTCGAACCCTGACCAGGAACGGCTAAAGTGCCCTTGAGCAAGGCACCTAACCCCTCACTGCTCCCCGAGCGCCGCTGTAGCAGGCAGCTCACTGCGTCAGGATTAGTGTGTGCTTCACTTCACTGTGTGTTCACTGTGTGCTGAGTGTGTTTCACTAATTCACGGATTGGGATAAATGCAGAGACCAAATTTCCCTCACGGGATCAAAAGAGTATATATACTTAATAGTTGTGATTAACATCAAAAAATCTAAACTGGAGTAACTCAAGTGTTCTAAAGACACCATATAGCCTGTTACCAAATTGAAGGAGCCAGAAGTGAACACACATGGATGGCTATAAAAACGATGCTTTCATTATACAAATGAACATGATATATTTTTATAACTCTTGAGCCAGCTCGTTCTATGTGATGTCAATGACAATGCAGCATTTGTTGCACCTCCAACAGCATGGCATGCCTGGTTACCGCCTGGTTACCGCCCAAAAACGCCCACAAATCTCCGTATGCATGGACGGATTATGAACTTTCGGGCCCCTGGGCCCAGATGTATTAAGGGCCCCCCACTAATTGTCGTATATGTGGGAGGGGGGGTTTGGGGGTCCTCCCCCAGAATTTTTTTTTATATTGAGGCAGTGATTCCATGCAAATTCTTGGGCTTCAGGGCACCCTGACCCCTTGGGCCCCTGGGCCTGGGCCCGGTAGGCCCGTGCAGTAATCCAACCCTGCCCGTATGTTTGTGTAAAAGAATGGGCCAGCTCATCATTAATGTTTCTGAATTCATGCAATTGTTCATGGTGCCAGAGATTTCCGAAGTTGAGTGAATGACTCTGTATTGCTATCTGGAAAATGGTTTAATAAAAGTATTAACATGACATAACCGTGTGTTTTATTCAGGTTGGCACACTGGCTCACAACATATATATTTATTTAAAAGTACACAAATAGAAAAAAACAGCAATTATATTAAGTGGCTATGTACCAGCTCTTTCGAGCTTGGTATAATTCAGATCGTTCTTGATCTCAAAATGCAGTACTAACCCCTCATGGGGTTCTAACTCCAAGTCAACACAGGATAATCAAGCTCCAGTGATATTTTAAACATTCTTGTTCCCTCAAAGACTGTCCTGTGTGAAGTCCTCACCTAATCCCAATGACTGCTTTTCAGAGGGCCTGTTGTGTCCTGCCACTTGCAAGCCACTCTTCTCCAAAGGCCTCACTCGGTAAGGTAGAAATGCATTTTGTCACCGATGTTTTTCCTCTCTGGGTTGAGCTTCTTGAGGATCTGGTTGAGCACATTGACCGTTTGGTCGCTACTAAGTCCAGTGCGCTTTGTCTGGAACTTCTTCAGCAGGTCCTTGGTGGTCATGGGCTTGCGGATCAGATACCGACGCACTGCATCTTCTGTCAGCTGCACATCGCTGCTGAAAGGGGGGAGAGTAGTGACAAGAAAGTGTGGGTGAGGGAAGAGAGGGGAAAATGGTAAACATTTTAGAACATCACCGTGTATAGTAACATATTTAACTCCCCTGACCAAAATAACCCTGAAGACCTTATCCACAACAGAGCTGGACATATCTGAAATAAATCATGTCAATTGGAAGTTTCAGTAAGTGGGTTCAAAACACATTGCATTTGTATGTACCTGGCGCTGGTCGTGGATTTCCCAGATGAGGGCTTAGGAGTACTCTTTCCTGAAGGGCTTTGTGGGGAGGGGTCCATCTTCAGCTTCTTGGCCGCTGGGGTGTCTGTGCTGGTCGTTGTTGTTTGACATTTTCCTGTATGCGAGACACAGAATAAGTCTTAAACCAGTTCAGTTCTTAGATGTGCTCTGATTGGTGGATAGCACAGCATACATGACCACTTCACTAAGCCAAATCAAACAGCCTGAGACAGAGCTGAAGCACAAAAGTGACCTGCATAGAGTAAGAGAGATATAGGCAAGGTAATGTTCACATCGCCCAGTGATTGTACATCTTAATGTGTCATCCATCCAAGCCATCGTCACACTCTTACCTTGAACTTTCAGAAGTAGTTCATGACTTTCTATTTCACTATGAAAATAAAGTCACACAGAGGCTAAATCCTCTAGTCTTTTTTCAAAGACAAGAGAATACACTAAATTTAAATAAAAAGAAAGTGTGTTGACATTTGTAAGTCAGATAATGTCTATATGACAACTAGGTACTTTGTTGAAAATGCCTATATTTACAACAACAGTTAACAATTATTAAAAGGTTCCAATCATCTGGAAATGTGACAAACATGCTTGGACAAAGACCCATGGTTATCTTGCCCCCCACGTACAGTATAGAGAATGGTAAGATATTCCATTAGAACCGTTGGAGAGTTACAGACAAAGGTATCATCTTGGGGTGACTGGACAGGCTGACTTGGTGCCCCACAAAAATCTTCAAAAGTGACCTCACTGCTAATAGATTATTTAGAGGGCATGCCAGGTAAAAGCCTGTCCAGTCATTTAATTACCAATGTAAATGGCAGGAGTTACTGAATGGCACAGTGACTGTCTGGACGTGTGGTCTATTGTCAGATGAAATGAAAATTGCGCTCTTTGGCTAGAAACACTTTAGGTGTGTGGCATACATAGAAGAATGGCTATACTGAAAATAACCCCATGCCTAATGAGAATTATGGTGGAGGGGCTGTGCTATTGTGGGGCTGTTTTTATTCCCAAAGGCCTTGGGAACCTAATTAAGGTGCATGGTTTCATGAACACCAAGAAAAACCTGAACATTTTCAAAGGAAATCTGTCAATCTCTGCCAAGTCACTAAAAGTTGGTCATGATTGGATCATTCATCAGGTCAATTAACTAAAACAAATGTCCAGATAAAAAAAATATGGTTTGCTGAACACAAAATCAAACTTCGGACATTGCCATCAGTCCCCTGATCTAAACTCCATAAGAAGTGGTGCAGAAGTGTAGACCTACGATATGGGGAGATTTTGTAAAGACGAACGGTCTTAAATCCCTTGCTTTGTATTCTCCAACTTTATGGGGTGTCATGGAGAATATTACAAGCTGTTTTATTGGCAAGGGAGGCTTAAGAAGGTATTACAAGCAGAGGTGCCAATAATTGTGAGCAAAGTGTTTTTGTTAAAACATATTTGATTCTTTATGAGATTTTCCTTTTTCTCAAAATAAGATGCAATTTATTGTCATTTCTTTGTGAGATTACAATAAATCACCAACAGATTATTTTTTATACCGTTTTTAGTCAACTTTAGGTGCCAATTATTCTGGAGGTACTGTAGGCTATATGTCCAAAAATACCATAAGATTACTATCATATTTTGTCCCTGTGGTTATTTTTTTGTAAGGGTCTGATAGCAGATCGTTTTTAACTATTTTTTATCCATAGCTGATAAAGATCCCTTTCAATAAAACCTTTACCATTTTCTCCCTCCACTATGTGGCGCCATATTCATATTGATACCAGTGAAGGTGCTGTAGAGCCTGGAGAATAGTTGAGAGGTAAACATTGTGGTTTAGATTAACGTGTAAAGCTTTAGGCATGTATACACGGCCAGACAATACCAATTACAGACTAGTATTTTTTGTACACCTGTGAAAATGTGGTTGATATGTTTCATCTAAGTGTAATAGCCTAGACATGATAAATGCTAAATTAATGATTTAGCCTAATATAATGATTAATCATTATTTCATATTGTGCATAGGCCTGTTGTTTGAATATCAGGCTTTTAATAATGCATTTTAAAAATTCCTTTTCAGAAGTGAATGTGAATAACAACCTTTATGCTCCTACGTGAAAGAATTTCTGATCATTTGCAGCTATGGTTTCAACTTGCTCTAAGCTTCTGGTTTGGAAAAAGACAGACCTCAACAGAGGGGGGCAGCATATGCTTGTTGTAGTCTAAGCACTCATCCTCATGTGAAACCCAGATAGTGTTATTCTGCATTTGAGGTATTCAGAAATTCGGTGCATAGGTGGCCGCTAACATTGCTTAATATCTTCTTGTATTCTGCTGGTGATCTTTCAGTCACTGAAAGTACAAAAATCAGCGGGACTTTTATAGGTTAGTGTACGACTATGTGCAACATGGGGTTGGCATGGTTCTCATTTGATAGACTATAGCCCTGTGAGCCAGACTATTTGCTTAATAGATTGTTTGAGGTTTTCGGATTTTTAAATATGCTTTTGATGTCAAAACTGTTGTAGTCAAATTGTGTTAGGTTGAAAAATAATGCGCGACAGAAGTAGCCAAACTGTTGAGCTTTCGGATTCAAAAACAAATATTTGTTGTTGTAGAGGGATCGACATAGAGAGACTTAGCATCTGAGTCTTCACGGGTTGAGTCAAGCCTACTTCCCGGGAGTGGCATCATCTCTACGAGGTCTCCCCTAACCATCCACCCACCCCATGCCCCCCCCCTCCTCCTTGCTGATCCATGTTGGGAAAGCGGACGAGAAAAGTCAGCCATTCGCTCCCAGCACTAGATTCGTCTTTGGAAACGACGGCCTCTCAAGGTACTGTTTTATATTGAACAGCTCAGCAGATTGTCGTTAATTCGTGATACAGTTGATATGAGAGAGATTTTTGTTTAAACATTTCACTTGGGAAGTGACGGATTTTATCGTTAGTTTAGCGCATAACAGCCACTTGCCCAATGGTCCGAGCGCACTTCCATCGCAGCCTCTCTGATTTTCTTTGCGTTATCAAGCCATGTCTGATGTGTCATTCCTGCTCCGGATTTTAGTGAATGGATTTGCTTGCAATCACCCAAACTGCCCGTTGCATGGCCGTCGTTTCCCCCCCCTTCATGTGCGAATGATGTGCTTGGATAATTGCAGATGCTTGAACTGAAATGTGTTCTATAGTGGTACGGTAAAATCATTAGGTTACTGCTCTGTTCTAAAACACACCGATAACATTATGGCATACTTGCATGCTACTGGACGTTTTCTCTACATGGTCATTGTCGACTGATTGACGTGGTCATTGGATCGATCTGTAACAGATAGACCAGAGAAAGGTGAATATAACTTGACTGCAACGGCTCTCTCTCTCTCTCCCTCTCTCGGTGTGTGTGTGTGTGTGTGTGTTATCCGAATGCATCAGGTTTTCTATGATGAACACATGATGAACGGTGGTTATGGTATTTTGGTAAATAATGTGACTTACATGGATTTACACCATCAGAAGAAAGCATATTCCACACTGATTGGTTCAACTTTTGCCAAGTGTTTTATATAACTGGTTAATGTTTTTTTTATTTATTATTATGATCATTCACACTGTCATAAACTGGCAAAGACAAGCTATTGGTTCATTCAGAATACCATGTTGTTTCATTCTCTCAGGTCAAGCTACTGCCCCCTGCTTCACTCTCTCATTACTGCTAAAGTAATTAGTAAAATGAATTAAAGCACAACCCTTGAGAAACCCAGTCTTGTCACAGCTCAATCTAGGTTGTTTCCCTGAAAAGACGCAGGCTGTTCTGGAAGAGTCTCAGTTTGATGATTTGGGTCAGTCTGCGTGTGATGACTGCCTGGGCCAGAGCTCTGATGGAATGATTGTGTGCTGTGGTTTGCCATGCCATGCTGGAGGTGGGCACAAGGAGGGCATGTGGACCTGTGTTTGCATGTGGCACAGGCTGTGCTCTTTCACAGCTCTGGGAGCAGATCTGTGCAGCCTGAACTTGATGGTTGTGGAGATGATCCTGCTGTTGGTGGCCTTGGTTTGGGAGCTGATGTTAACATAGATCACTTCATTTTCTGCAGGATTACGATGGTAATGATTAACAATAATAATAAATGTGAAAAAAGAGATTTGGGTACAAAGCCATAGTCTAGTAATTGTGTTACAGTGGGCAATAAAAAATCTTCAGGGAAAATAAAGTATAATGAACTTAGATGCAGCGCAGGGAGAGAGCACTACAGAGAGAGCGCTACATTAGAACAATACGTTTTTTCTTTTCTTTTTCATTTCATCATGTTACAGTAGGAATTTAGTTGTATTTAGACATTCTAGCAGGTACTAAGTACTGTACCAAGTGAGAGTAGATTGAAAGTATCACAGAGAATCAGCTATGCCTGATCTTTTCCCTCCCAGTCATGTTTTCACTCCCTTTGCTTGTCCTTGAGCATGGCCTGTCACAGCAGTCCATGTAGAAGAGCAGTGAAAAGGGCAGTGTCATTTGGGATAATTCACTGTGATTGTGTGCCGTTCATGAATAAATAATTCATTTCATTAATAAAGTCATTTTGCAGGGATATGCTGTGGAATGCTCACATGTGAATTTGCGTGTGTGTGTGTGTGTGTGTGTGTGTGTGTGTGTGTGTGCCCGCGCATGTGTATGCATGTGCACATTTTTGTGTGAGTGTGCACGTATAGCGTGAAGGGGCACTTGTACCTTGTTCAGCCCTATTTGTCCAAATTGAGGCTGAACTCAGAGGCCTCTCGGCGTGAGTGAGCACAAACAGCTCAGCCACCGAATCACCTCGAGGGATCCAGCATCACATTGAGTGGGCAGGCTGACTGACTGAGTGAAAATGTGCTTAAAGCCGCCAGGGCCACGGTCATAGAGCAGTTCAAAAGTTGATGGTGTTAGGGGAGCTAAGCTAACGGTATCATAAGCTGTTTCATTGTAGTCTGCTTAAATGTACGGTGTTGCTTGTTTTATGGTGGTCATAGTGATGGTCACAGCTGGATAGGATGTTGAGTTCTATGATGATGATAGCAATGATAATGATGATGATGATGATAGTGGCTTTTGATTATTATCAGAGTGGTTCATTTGTGAGGTTTTATGTAGCTCGTTAAACAATGAAACATTGTCAGGGAATGTGAAGATGCATCCTGTACAACGGCACCAAGCTCCAGTCTGTTTGGAAGACTGTGAGCTTTTGCCCCTCAGCAAGCACCTATACTTCCTTCTCGCACTCCACTTCCTCTACTCTCTCCCCACTTGCTGCATGCAAGTGCATGCATGGTTTGGTGCATGGCCTAGCTAAGAGATTTATTTGAGTGCTGCCTAAGGAAAGGAAAGACTAATATTGAACTATAATACTAAAGCTGGAAAGTCACTGTAAATAAAAAAAACAATTTGGTCTCACAAAGGTTCCACTAAGTTAAACTAAGGTAAATAACACACATTACTTCATGTAGTAAGTAATAGACTATGCTGTACCTTTGATAAGGATGGAAAAGTCAGCATTAAGTTCAAGACAGATTTATTTTTCAGTGATATCTTATGCAGCGCCCAGGCTTTTGTGGGAAATGTGTCACTCTGCAGTGCGATGATGCCAGGTGGCAGAGTCCGATGTTGGTCAGTGAGTCATATTGTATTTGGCGTTGCACAGCAAAACACGAGGCTGTGTCATTATGCCCATTTACAGTTCAGTTTCAGTGGCCATGTGGAGAGCTGTTCCATTTTGCTAATGAAAAAAACAACCAGCAGTCAACACCGGTCATGTCAAAGGCAGGTAGTTCACATGGGAGGTTGGTACCATGCTGGTTTCCTTTATAACTGGCATCAGTTTTTTTGAGGTCTGCAATAGGAATAATGTCAAATTGCAACAAGAAACCTTTCCTGGCACTATTGCTGTGGTCATTTGCCAATTGGACTTATTGGCAGTATTCCTTATACCTCAAAGAAGTACTTGATGGCTGGTCCAATTTTACTCTTGCACAGGGATTGCACAGACTGGCACGTTTTGAGGTGTGTGTCCAACAACTCTTGTAGGTGGAAAAACAAGCTTTAATTAACTGACATGTTTTGCCACATAGGCCTCGATGAGGGGATTGACCCTCACAATTGAACCACACAGAATCTAGACAGCTCACATAAAGCTGGTAAACCCATGAGTTAAAACAAATCATACTGTATGACTGTGACCAAAGGAAGAATTGAAGACATTTTATGGCATATATTCAGCCCATTCTGTGGAAAAAGTGCTTCTTTTTAATGAAGCTTGGTTTTGGCCATCTCCATATCTGACCCATTTCTTGATTTTCAATCAACTCAGCACCTACATAAAATGATGACAAACACATTTTTCTGGATTATATCGACTCCTCTATGATTCATTATCTGCATCCAATCTCAAAGCAATTGAGTTCCTACTAGGAATGGACTGCAAAATCACAAATAAGACTGTAGCATAAATCTAGAAATCGCTGACATATTAATATTTAGACTCATTTGGATGGATATCTCACCAGCATTTATAACAATTCCCAGTTTTCTAAAGTAATACAGGGTAGTCTTGAAGCGAGTTACAGAAGGCAGCAGATTGTTTGGCCATAACACCATAGCACAGTCCAGCTCATCTTTTTTTTCAGTTCACGCCAGTGTTTTTATTGCCTCTTGTTGTTATGAATGTTTTTGCTCTGTTGGTTTGTATTGTAATGATAGTGCAAATGGCCTGTATTTGCTGCAAAGCACATGCATAATGTATCTGAGAGTGTATTTAAATATGCACCAACCTATGCTCTGTACACCTAGCCTGCAATTAGACTCAAGCAGAGGAGGTTATTGTTGTATCCTTTGGGATCCTCTGAGATGTTATGCGAGTTCTGAACAGCAGCAGTATGAGGCTACTAACAGCATTCGTTCACATCCTAGTCTGAGTAACCCAGAAGCTTCCACTGGAGCAGCAGCAGCGCCCCGTCTGTCTGTCTCATGGGAAATTGTCATGCAGAGAGTCGTGCTGTGTGGTGTGTCTGTCCCATCAGTGCAGGGCCAAACATCACCATCGCCGAACCCGTATATTCACAAGTGCCTTTCTCTCACAATAGAACAGCGATGGTGCTAAAACTGAGTAGCAGGGCCACATGTGCACTTTAAGAGGAAGAAATCCTGCAAGGCTATCTGGCTCTGTGACAAAGAAAAGAGCCGAGAGAGGCTGCTCACGGCTTATAAGGTTATAAGGGACCTAGAAAGCATTGGCTGTCATTGTACTTCTCTAAAGTTCATTAGACCATAGGAGGGGTGGTTAAGCGCCACACGGCTGAATGACTTTGGCGCCAGCGTTCCAGAATTCCCGTTATGCTTTTCTCTCAGCGCGCTAGTGTGTTCCTGACAGAGAGAGAACGACCGCCCCCAACAACCAGCGATAGCGTCAAGATCGATAGCCCGGCGTGTTTTCTGCCACCGGGCCCCTTCGATCGGCAGCGTCGTGTTTCCTGGGCCCCCTTGCGAGGCCACGGCCTCGAAGCAACGCTCCCGGGAGCGACAGACAGCGGCGTTCCCCGGCGCGCACAGATGGTGGCAGACGCAGGGTGATAACATTGCTTTTGACACGGAGCCCAAAGCCACGAGCGGTGAAAAGTGCTGGTGACACCAGCGTTAACAGGCTCAGAGCAGAGGCACTGCATCGCAGTCTCTGTTGCCTGCATCTGCAGAGACATGGAACGCTTTTGGGGAACAGTAAAACTGTGTGTGCCACCCACCCCCAATTTTAAAATGATATCACTTGGATAAGGGGAACTCTTTTTTTCCCCATTTATGCCAATGTAAAATACCCAGGGAAGATGAATCAGGGATAATGAGAAAATCAACCGATAGTGTGTTGTGTTCGGTGTGTTTGATGATCCCGTGGCCATCCAATTAATTTCTTGCATATGGGTTCCCGCCCACAGCACTGTGCTGTATGCTATCTATAGCAATGAGCATCACTGAAATCAACACAGTTGGACTGTGTGCTCTATTTCCATGGTAAGAATCTTTGTGCATTTGGTTGTCCTGAATTCTTTTTAGGTATTTTTGTTGGCAAATATTGAAAGTGATCGGATATCATTTTAACCTTTCACATTTATGAGCTGTATTATACAAACATGGCATTTTCTGAAGTGCATGTGTGATGACCTGAAACTAATTTAATTATTTTCATCTTTTTTGGCTGTGGGTATTTGCATGTGTGGGTGTACTGTATGTGTGGGTGTTTGAGGGGGATAATAGTGTTAGGGCATATGAGTATTTCTTTTGAAATTGAATGTATTTGCTTGTGTGTGATAGTATGTGTGTTTGTGTGTCTGTACAATGGTGTGTGTGTGTTTGTGTGTGTGTGTGTGTGTGTGTGTGTGTGTGAGTGTGTTCTTGACTGATGTTGCTCTGATGTGATGCCTGTTGGCATTTGCCAACCACCATGTCAGACAGAGGTCAGAGCGACAGCAGTCAGAGCCTGTGAAGGACTGACCGGTCTCTGTGGCAGGCTGCGGTGGTGCCGTGCCACCACTCAAGATGCCACTGGCATAAACCCATGGCGTGTCCACAGAGCCATGGCCACTGACTGATATGGCGGCACAGACCCACGGTGATGCTGCCACTTCCCTCCTTTGCATCAGGAAGTGCAAGTGTATCTGTATATGTGTTTGTGCATTAATGCATATGTGTGTGTGTGGGAACAGATTGGTATGTGTGTGTGTGTGTGTTTGCATGTATAGATAGATAGATAGATAGATAGATAGATATATACTTTATTGATCCCCAGGGGAAATTCAAGGTCTCAGCAGCATACATACAACACAAACACATTCTTTAACAGCAGAAAGAGTAATTAAAGTATATAATATAAAAACACAACTAAGCAGTAAGGACAGTAGAAGATAAAGAATATGCTAAATATACTAAAATACAAATTATACTAACACTTAATACAATATATAAAAATTATATTACTAACTAACACTTAATCTAAATCAATTCTAAAAACAGTATCCACATAGTGGTGATTAATAAATCAGAGGCGCTTGCAATGACTGAGGCAGGGACTGAGCCTGTGATTCTCTGTGCATAGTAAGGTATGGTAAGGTGCTCTGTGTGAATGAGTGTCATGGTGGTAGTGCAATGGTGATAGTGGTCATGGTGATAGTGCAAATGAGTAAGTCAACAGTGCAACAATGCAGAAATAAAGTAAAGTAAGTCTATATATCTATATATTTAACTATTTAAGAAAATGTATAAGTGTGGCCACAGTTTGGCTGTGGCATGGAGGGGGGGTTATGCATATGTGCTAATGTGCTAATATAGCACGCAAACATGCACGCAAACATGTGTATGTGTTTGTATGTATATATATACAGTGTGTGTGTGTGTGTGTGTGTGTGTGTGTGTGTGTGTTACCACGCACGCGCACAGAAAGAGGGGGCACCATCTGCCATCTGCAGTGCTGCGTGCCAGCACTGTTTTCCCCCAATCATCCTCTGCTTAGTGTGAGGAATACAGAGAAGAGCTTCAGTCAGACAAGGGTGGAGGGGCGCAGGAGAGAGAGGAAAGAAAAGAAGAAAAGAGAGGAGAGAGAGAGTCTCTGGAGGGGCTCCATAGGCACTAATGCACATCCGAACAGCATTTTTTACATTTTAATTTGTTTTTTTCAATCTATAGAAAGTCTTTTTCAATTATGCATAGTCTTAACCTTTGATGTGGTTTGCTTTTTCCAGTGGTTGACTCCCAGTGGGATGACTGTTTGAGTGCGAGAGAAAGATAGGTAGACGTGTTATGCTTGTACAGACAAACCCCAAGGATAGGACCATCATTCACGCATTCCTAATTTCTAGATATTTTGCACTCCACTCCATTAAGCATAATGTACCTTAAAGGAAAATTCCGGTATTTAGCAATTTGAGTCCCTTTTCTGGTTTGTTTTGGATGAACTAGAGTGGTGGACACCGAAATTTTGACGATTGGTCCTGTCTCGACCTTTCTGACTCATTTTGAATTGCCTTTACTGCTTCAGAGTGGCTGCAACAGGCATGCACAAACATGTCCTAAAACAACCCTTAACGTTCGTTTTCAAAACTGTGCAACTCACCGAGTGGTTAGTGGTGTTCGTTGATTATTAAAATCAAATACATCGGCGCAATGTATGATTTCCAGCTGTCTTATTTGCTATTGTGGAACTATTTTTTCAGACACCTCACAACCGCGTATAAACTTCCGCTCAATATTTCAGCCTGAAGCATAAACGGTGGCGCAGTAATAGCAACGTGCAATGAGTCTTCCAACAGAAATCAATGGGATTTTACAAAATGGCAAATAAAACACGACAGAAACTGTATTTCGCTATGCTACTTGTTTTGGAACATCAACGAACACCACTAACCACTCGGTGAGTTGCACAATTTTGAAAACGAACGTTAAGGGTTGTTTTAGGACATGTTTGTGCATGCCTGTTGCAGCCACTCTGATGTGGTCAAAGGCGATTCAAAACGAGTCAGAAAAGTCGAGACAGGACCATTTGTCAAAATTTCGGTGTCCACCACTCTAGTTCATCCAAAAGTGCTAAATACCGGAATTTTCCTTTAAAACCCAATCTTTAAGACTCAAACATAAACCCAATCTTTAAGTTTCACAAACATATCTGGATAATCAATTGCCATTACAGTATCAGTGGTTTTTCTTCTTCCTATTTGCTGACAGTGAGCTCCATTTACATATATGCATTTACATGCACTTAAAAACATCATCAAACTAAAGTCTTTGGCCAAATGATTTTCTAACGAGTCACCTTATCATCCACTTTACACCTTGTGGTAGGTGTTTGAGTCCACCATTATGAATCAGCAGCAAGCGGCTGACTTTAAAGCAATTTTGTAGGTGCTTCTCTGAAAGTTTCTGTTTAACAGTAAATAGCCGTTCTCCATCTGGTGCGTTTAATGAAGGGTTTGCGCAGTGTTGGGAAGGGGAGTCTCCCCGAGGCCAAGTGGCAGCCCGCCCTGAACTGCAGGAGTTCCCATACCCTGGATATAATGAATTCCTCGACACCTGTAAGGAAGCCAGAGAGACACGAGGATCTGACACCCGTCTGATAAATACAGCAGAAGCGAAGCCTTCTGTCAGGTGAATGCATGTCACCTGGCTGCTTGATAAATAGCTGGTGCTTTTGACACCTCAGTCATCAGTGAACAACTGTGTTTGTTTGTTTTTTTTGTTTGTTTGTTTTGTGTTTTTTTTGTTTTCAAATAAAAGTCAAACTGCCACGGTATTAAACGGAGACGCACCTGCACACTGAACTTTTAGTATGAATTTATCAACTGCCTGTGTGAGATAAGACATGACTGATGAAAAACAGACATGACTGATGTGGCGTATTGAACCATGCCATTATCCAGAGTCTGGTCTGACTCTTTGGCTGTGTCGGATTCAGTGTTGTCTTGTGTGGATGTATCTCTGGAGGTATCAGCACTGGTGCCGTAGCCAAGGCCATGCTGTGATGGGCTTGTGACCACAGTGTAGACTGCCCCAGATGGAGCATTGTGTGATGGTGGTGCCTCTCCCGGCAAACAGGAAATGAGGCGTTCATCTAGAGCACTTTACAGAGCTCACTTTGTCAGTGACGTGACTGAGACATCACAAGAGCACGAGAGCCGAAATGGTCTGCTAGCGTTTCTGTGTCGCATCTCTCCACCAGTCTCTTCAGCTCTTTATTCTCCTTCCATTTGCTGATCTATAATATCCATATACTCATCCTCATCTGCCCTCCTTAGCGATTAAACCCATTTATGCTCGCATTACTGTTTCAAACACAAGCAGCGGTTACGGCTGAGTGCTTTGCTGTGAAGTACTTGACTTCAGCACCACGGACAGCTCCAGTGGGTGCCCCAGCTGCAGGAAGCACTGCAGGCCTTGCAGCGTCAGCCAGCCAGCCAGTCCAGCCAGTTGCAGTTCTAACAAGAATCTATGTGTTGGGAGTTCTCAAACCCAGTCTGTGACTAATGTTGACTCACAAAAAATATGACTAAACAAAAGGCACAAGGTACACAAGGCACACTGCAGAAACTCTAGTCACGATATGCAGCCCTGAAAGGACAGGTTTGACTGATCATTTTGTTTAATTCATTACCTGTGATACCAATCCCCTTTATTTTCAGACCATGTAAATGTAGTATGTTGAAAAATAGTGTATGTTTAATGTTGTTTGTTTTGTTTGTATATTCTGTGTTGACTGTTTGAATATTGAATATGGAGTTCACTGATTCGATTATTCCAGAGTGTAGCATTACAAGATTCTGCCTTTGTCTGCCTTTAATATCACAAACATATTGTGCTTTTAAAATCTTTAGTTCAACCTTAAGTTTTGCCAATAAATATCTAACTTTACTGAGAGCGTCTCCTTTTATAATTAAAAGCATTTATTCACTTCAGGTGTTAAGACAATTTGTTAGGACAACTAATAAAAAAAAACATACAAAAATGAAGGACTGGGCTCAGCATAATCAATAGGAGAACAAATGCTGTTTCTGGAAAGTCAATAAGACTATTGACTCCGGCAACATCCTCCTTAAAAACAAATGTGGCCCAACCACTGGCTGTCAGCTGTGCGCGGTAATATGCAGCCTCCCCAGGCCTCAGGCTTCTGCATGAATCCAATATTTCTAACACTTAATCCTGGCTCAGTACTACAAAGCACAGCCTAGAGAGAGAGAGAGAGAGAGAGAGAGAGCAGGCATCACTGATTTATGTGGAAAAGAAGAGATTGTCTTGATCCAGCCTAAGAGGAAGAGAGAGAGAGAAAACACTTTATTAGAAAGAGCTCTCCCATGTTCTATCACACAGATATACTGTAGTATAGACCTGTTGGATTGTGAAGAGGCAGGTGGTTTCCACCAATCAATGGCTCCTGGTTGAATGATGATATGGAACCTCTGGTCTGGAGACTCTGGTAATATCTAGCAGAAACATTATCCAGGATATTTGCAATGCAGTCGGTGGGAAGGATTAGCACATTTCTGTTTCTTTTAATCCAGACTCCCTCATAGAGCACTCGATAGTATGTTAGCACGTCAACCAACATAAATTGTAACCAGATGTTTTCACTTGTAATGTTATCATGTAATTTTAATAATATATCATGCACATTACAAGAAGTACTTGTAGTATTAGTAGTAGTAGAAGCAGTAGGCCCATTATCCAGCAGGGGAAAAGGGGTCTACATGGTCACTGGTTGTGCTCCCACACTTTCAGTATTTCACTATTTACAAATTTTTACAACCACAGGTACATTCGAAACTTTAAACTTTATAAATGGAATTGACTTACTGGTGTCTTGCAGTATTAAGTGGCCTTGTGATTTTGAAAGTCTGTGAGAGTTGGCGTCTGACTTTAGAAATCATCAGGAAAAGGCTACATGTGGGTCCCTCTCTCTCTCTTTCTCCCTCTCTCTCTCCCTCTCTCTATCTCTCTTTTTCTCTCTTTCTCTCTCTCACCAGCTCTTTGCCATCTTTTTTTGTCAATTTGTCTCCATAGAGTGACAGCATGAGTAGGGTGACTCAATCATTCATGTGATTAGTAAATTGATTCTGGGGGACCAGCAGCTTGAGCAAACATCTCTCACTCACTTCATCTGTCTCTATTCCCCCTCGTTCTTTATCTCTCTCCTCTGCTCTCTCTCTCTCTCTCGCTCTCTTTTCCTCTACGGCTATTCTTCTCCTCTCCTCCTCCTCTGTCTCAGTATCTTGTTGGCTTGGCTGTGGGCAGTGGAGGGAGGAGGGTGTGGTGGCTATTAGAATAAAAAAAGAAGATTAATGTGAATTCATTTGTGTGCCAGCCTCATCAGCCATTCAAGGCTATCCTGACTGCACACACAATTCTTCAACCCCACCCCCTCTCCCCCGTGTGTGGGTGTGTGTGAGTGTGAGGGCCCAGGCTGATCCATTCCATGATTCAGCATTTGGGGATTACTATCGGGCATCACCCCCTGGGTCTCACGGCTGGTTGTGTGGCGGGCTGTGGGGAATGAGGTCATCTCTGATGATGGCCGGTTGTCAAGGCACAGCCTGCGTTTTACGTAATACTCGTAAGCACTGAATACACACCCACACACACACTCACACCAATAAAGAAGCACATTTAACCAAGGACTGTACTTAAGGACAAGATGTTCTTGAGCACTTTACTGGAGTATTTCCATTTTATGCTACTTTATACTCGACATTTCAGATAAAAAAAAATTGTACTTGCACTACTGCACTACATTTGTTTGACAGCCTTAGTGACTAGTAGTCACATGTTAAATGAAGATTATGCATAATACACAATATAGAAAGCCTTTGCGGTAAAATACAACACGTCATTAAAACCGCAATATGTAGTCAGCATCACATTTTAGATGTTTGTGACTTGTTTCCCCTTTGTGCTATATTCCTAAGTGTTCAATTAATCCAGTATCTCAAACATCAAAGAAGAGAGAAAAAGTCTGGTTACATGTACACACTCATGCTTCATGCTTCAGCACTGATACTCTACAGATGTAATATAGTCAATCAGAGACAGAGGGAACAAGCCAGCACTTTTACTTTAATAATAATAATAATAATAATAATAATAATAGTAGTAATAATAATAATTATAATAATAAACAATAGTCTTTGTTGGAAATGTGTCTTATCTTGTCTTGTCTTTATCTAATACTTCTGCTACACTTTGCTTTTAATATGTATGTAGTCCTACTCTCAAATGTTTTCATGCAGAACTTTTACTGGTAGTGGAGCATTGGTTTTACTTAAGTAAGGGATCTGAATACTTCTTCCACCACTGCCATGCACACACAGATACAGACACACACACACACACACACACACACACACACACACACACACACACACACACACACTCATGAATACATAAATGCACTTACAGAAGATTGCAAGACCTGATGCCTGACCCTGGTCCTAGAAGTCCCAGTGTTCTACGAAAGCACATAAGTAGAGATGGAGAACAGGATGCATAGATAATGTACATTTGTGCTTACATAACTCAAACTTGCCTAAGGGCCACATATGACCACTATGTTCTGCCTCAGACCAGTAAAGTTACACTACATGAATACACACACACACACACACACACACACCGCACACACACATGTACATGCACATGTGCACCACCCACACACGTTCACACCCACTCGCATTCTCCACTCTACCTTGGTCAGGAGCAGCCAGGCCTTGCTACTGCCAGCGAGCAGATAGAATGCTTAGAGGAGAAACCTTTGTGTGTGCACCCAAGCCTGTCTCGCTGGCAATAAGGTGAGGCGCTGTAAGAACTGGATGCTCTTCCTGTCATCTCCAGAGGCAGCAGCAGGCATGTGGATGGCTGGGGGGAGATGTGGGTTGCGACGGGGTGGGGAGTTGCAGTGAGTGCCTCTACATGGGCATTTGACAAAGGCAAATCAAAGACGGTAAGGACATGGAGGAAGGTTCTGGAAGGTGGGCTGAAGAGGAGACAGCTGGAAGTTGAATGGCGGATGGTAAAATAGCAGAGCTGATTATGGATAAAGTGTGAAATCTGCAGAGAGGGAAAAAAGAGGGCATGAATGTAAAAAAGCTTGGCAGCGAGGGAGGACAGTGTAGCCATCTAGCCACTGGCAGAGGAAGATGTATGTGTTCAGAGCCACTGCAGAAGCAAGAGAGAGAGAGAGAGAGAGAGAGAGAGAGAGAAACGGGAGAGAGAGAGAGAGAGAGAGAGAGAGAGAGAGAAAGAAACAAAACGGGAAAATAAGGAGAGCAGAGATTGAAATTAGAGTGTGATTAAGACTCGGGCCGGGGCAGGCGGCGGGGAGCAGAGTTGGGGGGGGAGATGTGCCTCACGCCCTGTTAATTCCGGGACATTTCCCGAGGCGGCAGGAGCCAGTGGGAGCGCGGCCCCCGTCGCTTGCTCCGCGAGGGGAAGGTAAAGAGAGAGAGAGAGAGGAGAGGCAACGTCTTCTCCTCTGCCGCTGAGGCCGGGGCTCTACAAGGGGAGGAGACAGCACCCGCATCTGCACACTTCCATCTGTCAGAGAGAGCGATCTGGACACCCCGGCTGACATGTTTAGATCGTAGAGGATGTGGAGCGCTGGTGCTGAATACAGAAAGAAGTCAAGCGTGTATCACTGTCCACCCTAAGTAAGATTCCATCTACTACTCTTGAGCAGCTCCTTAACACCATCTGACTTTCATTACGGTCTTACTGTTATATCTATAATATTGTTACTATTTTAGAGTCGATTCACAACAGATGTCTCCAGAAAGGAGAAAACAATCAGCCAGTAATGTCTAAGCATTGTACAATATGAGACACATGAAATCAATATGTGATGATAATTTATCATAATGAAATCGGTTCTTGATCTCTCTCAGAAATATCCAAGTATGCATATCTCTGTCGAGTAAGCAAACATGTTCTTTACAGTAGTTGTCAAAGTGAAGTGAAGATGCCAGTGTTATCAGGTGTTGGGACAGACACAGTTCCACATGGCACGCAAACCCACGGCCGTGAGCCTGTGGAAGTGGGCACTCCAGCAGGCAGGCTGAAACCCATGGGTGCTAGCAGCACCTGTCGCAGCAATAACCCACAAGCCCACACGTCAGTAGAAAACACCGAGGGAAAATACTCTCCCCATCTCCTCCATGGTACATTCCTTTTCCCACACATGTTCGACAGGGCTGTAATTTAATCAGGCCCTCTAACATTGTGCCCTCCCTTATAAAACTCCAGCAGGGCCGTTTGTCATGTTCAATCAGATTAGAGGTGGCCCAGGCCTGATCTACCACATCCTAGTGATTCCTGTGAAAATAAAGCGCCATCCATAAGGGCAATGTGAAGCCTCTTTCTCATGCATGCTGTTAACAAGGAAAAAGGAATCATTGAAAGGGCCATTATTTTGTCTTTTGGTTATTTGCAGCAGACATTTGATTTGGTATGCATTATGGTTGATAGTATCTAAAATTACGAATAGAGAGAGTTCATCTTAGGGACAATGAGCTACTTTACAACTGCAGCTGGGCTGCTTTTGTGACTTCTAAAGAGGAACGGAGAAGCGAGAGCTACTGTAGGACTCTGCTTTTCTTCCCTTCCCATCTATGCTTCTGTTTCTACCTCTTTTCTGGGGCAGCCTCACACAGCAGACATACCCGGCACCCTTTCTGAGCTGGGTTCTGTTCAAGGTTTCTCTCTGTCAGTTTATTAATGGGGCTATATAAATGAATTAAATTAAATTGACAGTAGTTCATGGATTTTATTTCAATAATATATTAGATGAACTATCGACATGTTCCAACTATAGTATGGCAAGTGAGTGCATGCATGCATGCTCATTGCTCTCTCTCACACACACACACACACACATGCATACTATGCTGTCAGCAGCAGGCGCCCTGTGGGTCAACAAGATGTTGGACTGAAATAGAGGTAAAATTAAAGTGGTCCTCCTGGTGGCCTTGCACCATTTCCCTCTCAACCAACCTGAGCTTCCTTTGATCCAGCAGGCAGTCAGGGTTAATCTGGCAAAGAGGCCCTGAGTCAGCACTGCCTCAGGCAACGTGGGATTGGGGGGGGGGGGGGGTTGTACTGGATAGGAGACAGGAGGGGGCAGTTAGTATTTATGTCTGGATGTTGTCAGGACTGCTTAAAACACATGGACGCAGTGGCTGTGTGTGTGTGTCTGTGTGCGTTCGTGTGTGTGCATGTATTTGTGTGTGTGTATGTGTGCATGCATTTGTCTGTGTGTGTGTGTGTGTGTGTGTGTGTGTGTGTGTGTGTGTGTGTGTGTGTGTGTGTGTGTGTGTGTTTGTGTGTGTGTGTGTTTGTGTGAGTGAGTGAGTAAGGGTGTGTGTGTGCGAGTGGGTAAGATGTCTGTGTATGCGTTTGTGAGACGCACCTGATGTCTTTTATGCCACACGTTTGCCCAGCAGATGGAAAAATGCGGCTTTGCTCTTTTTGCATTTCAAAAGCTTTTCTTTTACAGCATGCCATCTGTACACAAAATTTATCTTACCCTTTCTCTCTATCCCTCTCCGCAAGTCCATTTATCTTTCTCTACCTCCCACACTCTCTCTCTCTCCCTCCCTCTCTCTCTGTCTCTGACTCAATTCACCTTAACCCGGGGCTATGAATTTACATTGGCCTTCCTGAAAAGTGGAAAACATAATCTGCGGTGCTGCTGTTCACAGTGTGTGTGTGTGTTGCCGCGGTGGAAGAGTGGCACAAATTGGATTTCTCTGACCAGGTGAAACATGGACATGCTCGTCCGAGACTGAGCTCAGCCGCCCTCAAAAGCTGCCCCCTTGTTTGCTATCCTGGGCCAGTAGCACAAAGCCAGAATTCACCTCTTGGAGCAGGCGTATGATACAAAATGACCTTTTTTCTGCCGAAGTTTAATTATCACATTTAAGTGATTGAATGTGAATTTAAAAGTAGAAACATATATCTTTTTAGAGAGCCGTTATTAAAGGGACACCAGGCAACGTTTTCGTGTTAATTAATCATCTTCGTAAGTCGGTATATGGTTAAATGACTCATTACGGGCTTATGAAGACTCTCGCCGCCCCTACTGCCTGTAGGAAGAATATCCCACTTGCAAGTTCGGTGTATCCTACCCGCCGACCGAAGCAGGATCAGTTTACAGCACAGAGGCAGGCGTTACGCTAGAGATTGTTGCAAACGTGTGTATAATGGCAGAGCGGCGAAAACCCTTGACGGAAGACGCAAAGAAAAGGAAAAGAGCTTCAGACCGAGCGAGGGGGAGTTTCGTAGAGAAAAAGCATCAGGCTTGCCTGGTGTCCCTTTAAAGCGCGCACACACACACACACACACACACACACACACACACACACACACACACACACACACACACACACACACACACACCGAAGCACACACACAGAAGGGGCAACTTAAGTGTAGCACGCCGAGAGATGATGTCACTGCTCATCCAGACACCAGGCTTTTGCAGCGGTCGGTTTCAAATGCGTCTCTCCGCAGCGCTTTACACATGAGTGCTCTGCAGACGCGGCTGATTTCCGCCGCCCAACTCACAGCTCTGACCTCGAGGGGTGGGATAGCGTGACCGGGAGAAGGCAAAGAAAGGCAGGAAAGGTCAAACATTATTATGCCAGGCCCGTGTGTGTGTGTGATTATGTGTTGGGGTAGGGGGTTGTTTACAAGAAATTCCACTGTTATGTATTTTATGGAGAAGCATTTGCATCTGCTGTGCAGTGTATACACTGGTCAGTTTGTGTATGTGGGCCTAATTAAAATTAAATAATTTGTATGACCCATTGTACTAAATATTATGGACCTTGACTACATTTTATATCAAGCCGCATAATGTCACATCAACCTCACCTCTGATGTGTAACGACTGCCAAACGAAGAGCTCTGAAAAAAACAAATGTTCAATATGAGCTTATACATATCGGTGGCTTAGTACAGACATTGACTATAGCCACAGTCATAATGAGATTTTACTCCAAGGCCACCATTCTGGGTGCCAGACATGCACTCATGCCACATTCATCTCACCAGGACCAGCCTCAGTCTGCGCTAGAGAGTCTATGTGCTTATGAGTGTTACTTCACATTTTCCCATGATGCAACATAAGCAACAAGAGATGTTTTTTTATTTTGCACAATAGTTGCATTTGCTTCACTTATGCTGTTTTATTAGGCTAAACTATTTTAGTGTTTTGTGTGCCTGAAGGATGATGGAAGCCAAGCGACTGCTGATTTGACACTGCCTGAGACTGTGGCGGGGATTAGATAAATCGTTTAAATTATGATGCAACATGTAATTATGCTTTCACGGATTGCACTGCAGAGACCTATAATAATAGCCAATTAGTGTGAAGGCTCCCTGCATGCCAAACACAGTGTTAATATGGAAACATTGTTTGAAGGAATGATGAGGTTGCCTGCTAATGTATATATATATAATATATGCAAATATAGAATTGGTGTGATGGGAACAAGTTGATTCTGTGCTGTTTCTATGTATGGAGGATCAATCATGCAAGATGGCTTAAAAAGATGCAGGAGAAGGACAACTAGAGAGGTGGAGAGATGTAAGCCAGAGAGGGAGGGAGCAAGAGAGAGAAAGAAGTGGGAGATAGAGGTCGAAAGAGAGAGATAGAGATAGAGAGAGAGAGAGAGAGAAAGAGAGAACAAACAGACAGCGAGAAGTAAATGAGATCAGTGTCCAACAAGGACTTGTCCCCTTTTCGTGGCGCGGCGGGCCTCCTCCGTGGAGCTTTGTTCCGTGGACCCCTGGGGGAGATTGGCGTGGGGCCGGGTCACGGCGTCTACTCCCAGGCGCACTGCCATCCTCCGCAGCCCTTTGATCTGCCTTCAACCCACAAGCCCCGCAGGGCACTGGAGTCTCGGTCTTAGCGCTGGGCGCGCGGCACTGCAGCGAGATGGGTCAGTTTTTTTTTTTTTTTCAGGCTGTGCGGTGGAAAATTGAGGCGAGGCTATGTCCTGTGGTTACAACCTTTCATGTGCTGTCAACCTTGACACAGCGACTGTCACCTCGCCCTGCACCTATTACATTTCATTTGATACACGCTGTATATTTTGATCACGCAATTTCATTCTACACTTCACACACTATCTGTAGACCATGAGAAATATGAATATGCCAAGGTGTAGACCACCCCTCAAAGAGAGATATTGTGTGTGTGCATAAATGTGTGTGTATGTGTGTGTGTGAGAGAGAGAGAGATAGAGAGAAAGAAAGAGAGAGAGAGAAAGATCTTGCTCTAAGATTGATGTTATGAGACCCAATGATGGGGACATCTTTATGAAGCCTCTCAATACCAAAAACAAATGTGGGATAATGTTTTTTTTATTATGGTTTGCTTTTTCATTATGCTGTTTCGTGCTGGCAAATCCCATTACTTGTCATTTCCCATAATCAGTAATTCTTTGCCACTTTATGATTTACATAAACAACTGGTATGAACACGTTTCATGTAGAGTTGCACATGCCAATTTAGAGTTCGGGTGCAGGGACAAAAATAGAGAGAGCAAAAGAGTCACAGAGGGAGAGAGAGAGTGAGAGACAGAAGGATTGAGAGAGAGAGTTAGAGAGGAAGAGGAGGAGGGGAGACAGCAAGCGAAGAGATTGAGGAGGACTGTTGCTAGGGACAACAGAATTTTCAATATAAAAAAAACTCCCACACAGTCTTAGACTTACTTAGTGTTGCTTTTTTTCTCCACACATCCAAACTTGTTTGGATATTCTTCCTTTTCTTGCTTTCTCTTTTGTTCTGCTGTTTTCTTTATCTCTTTTTTCCCCCTCTCCCAATCCATGTTATACCACATGCATTCATCCACCACCCTCTCTCACTGTCACCCTGATTAATGCAACATTTTCCACAGTGCTTCACTGACTACAAAAAATGCCAGTTTACATCAGTCGGGTGTCTCTGGAGGCTATATTTTACATTCAAACACATATATTTCACATGCAAAGCCAGTGCTGGAACATGCATTGAAATTGTAAAGATAAGTGTAGAATGATGATGTACACAGTAAATGCTGTAAATCTGGTTATTAAAGTCCTCTGATCCTTGATTGATGTGATTTTATGTGTTTTTCCTTATAGCATATTTACTGTGATGGCAGATTTCTATTTCCGCCCGTTTCTTTGCTGTACCTTTCCGTCTCTCTGATGTCTCTCCTTGACGTCAGTCATTGTATTCCCCTATCTATTGTTTAATGTTGCTGATGGATGAGGAAATGATTCCCGTTCCTCTCGGATCCCGTCCCCAGTCCTCTCCCTCCTTCCTCCCCGCCTGCCATTTTATTTATGTCAAATAGCCGCATCCACGCCATAGAGTGAACGCTCAGCTCTCCCTTGGCTCCATCTTGCAGATCTTGCTTGCTCTCCTCTTCCTCTACCTCTCTCTCTCTCCCTCTCTCTCTCTCTCTCTCTCTCTCCCTCTATCTCTCTCTCTCTCTTTCTCCACATATTAAGGCTGTACTGTTCTGTTTTTCACAGGCACGCTGCACAGAATCTTTAATTAGATTTTCTCTCTCTCCTCTCCCTCTTCTTCCCTCTGTTTCTCTCTGATGTTCTCCTCCTCCCTCTGTCACCTTTTGTTTTTGTAGATCTGCAGCGGATCCTGTGGAAGCCTCGGCACTATCAGAGGATTTGATAACAGGCCTTCTATTGCAGCCCAGAGTGGTCTGTGACCTTTGACCCTACCCCCCATCCTCTCCCCCAGCACTCGGTAAACACAGGAGCCCACAGCGGGGAGTCCTGAAAGACAGCGGGCGGTCTCGCAGGAGGGACGCACAGATACCTCAACCTGCACATTCGGACCACCACCACCCTGTCTACACCTCTTCACTGACTTATACACACACACGTGCACACACACACACACACACACACACGAAACACACTTGCACGCAGAGACCTGAGTTCAGATCTCAGGAGAGGCTGAAGAGGCATCGACACAAACAAAAGAGACAGGTATGTGAGTGAGTTTGTCTTCTTGTTGAAGCGTTGCAGCGCTGCACGATGCGATCATCCTCGGCTTTATTCCCTGTGACTCAGGACAGCTTGCAGCAGAATGCCTGCAGGCGTTTCCGGTGCTCTGTTGCTCTTGTCCTCTTCTGTCCTCTCCTCTCCATCACTCTCCTCTCCTCTCCTCTCCTACACTCTCCTCTCCTCCACTCTCCTCTCTTCTCCCCTCCTCTCCTCTCCTCTCCTCTCTTCTCCCTCCTCCACTCTCCTCTCCTCTCCTCCACTCTCCTCTCTTCTCCTCTCCTCTCCCATCCTCCTCTCCTCTGGCTTCTCTGCACTAGGCTGCCCTGGGCTCACATCTGCGGGCTTGTCATGGTAAGCCAGAGCTTGCATCTCCCGCTCTAAGCTCAGCTATTGACAGTGTCTGCGCTGTGCAAGTCTCTGATCCAGCAGGTATGGGTCTTTGTGGGACGCCGCCCCCACACACACACACACACACACACACACACCACCACCACCACCCGGAACTGAACGAGGGCCCTCTGCTCGGTGATCTCAGACTGATGAGGAGATGCAGAGGAGGACAGGAGAGAGTGATGAGAGGGTGGAGGACAAAGAGAGAGAGAGTGACGACTGTGTGCTTCACAGTTCCCCGTCTCCCCTGTGAAGTGTTTGGCAGTTTGTCACGCACCAGGCCTCTGGAAAAGCACTCCCACACCCCCTGTAGAGAGCTAGTGAAGGGGCCTTGTTCACCTTCTACTTTTTGTGCTCTGTCCATGACTTGGATTTGATTGATCTCTGATGCTCCCCTCTGAGTTGCCTATGCTGCCCTTGTGCTTTTTCAGCCTTGACACTTTACATGTAAGATCACTGAACACTGAGCCCATGTTATCTTAAGTCCCATGGAGAGGACCTCACTCCAACCATGTATCCATATATTCTTTTATATACTTTATTATTATTGTTTTATTATTCATATTCTGTCTGTTCATAATGTTGTATGTTGTATGGCATATAGGCAGATGTTGTATGACATATAGGCCTAATGGATGTTATGCTATGCTGTAAAACCTTGTGCCTTGATGTAGAACCAGGTTAAGGCTGCAATGCAAGGCATTATGAAAACATTATAACCCTTTATGAGTATGTTTGTAATGCTTTATAGACACTTTATAGGTAGTGATTCATAGAAAGTGTTATAAGTGACACTTAAGAATTAGTATAATTTTGCCTGGGGAACTCCATGTGTAATTTCACCTTTGAATGCGTTCCAGGCTTTTCCCTTGGGACAAGGCCCGGAATATCACTCTGTCTTTGTCGTGCTCACGTCCTGGCACTAAACGAGTTGGATGCGTTCCATATGTGGCGGGGTGTGTGTGGGTGTGTGTGTGTGTGTGGGGGTGGGAAGACAGCAACCGCTAACATCTAGCCTCTAAATCAAAGTGCCGTGCCTCATTCTTGCTGAAATGTCTTGTTTGAAATAGAATGAGTCTCACAGAGAGTCATTTACGGCCATTCGCACCACAACTGCAAAGAGACAACTGTCACTTTAGGTCTCACCACGATGAAAATGAAGGGGAGTATGTGCGTTGGCTCGCAGCAATGGCAGTTGGTTGTTGTCAGTCAACCATGATCTGTTACTACTTACAGATCTGTTTAAGGCAGGTGAAATGGAAACAAACAGCAGCAGTCATAAAGGAAAAACATCCTGCTCAGTTAAGCGAACAGCAAAAGTGCCAAAGAAATACATTTTGCTTTGGAAATGGCCTTTAAGTGTCTAACAATAGCAAGAGTTTGCACTGAATGAAACAAAGACTTAGGGAGTAAGTAGGCGACGGCTGATGTGTGAGAGCGTGTGAGTAAAAATAATTAGGAAGATAATGATTACTAAATTATAATGAAGGCCCAGTTAAATATGCTTCTTTTGGGATCAGTTGAAAAGGAAGCGTGTGCCAGATTGGAAATCAATCAGCTATGTGTTTTGCGTCCTTTAGCAACACTGCTAAATTTATTGTCAATTCATGTCAAATTGTGTTCATTATTAGTAATGAGCGCTAACTGAAGGCTCTCCCAGTGCAAGTGCACAAGGGACTGAGTTCTTTGGTCAGGAGAGTGAAGAGGCTGGAGGGGCTCCAGAGAAGCCTGCTGAGGGACTGTGGTGAGGGGGCGATGTGTAGGCTGAGGAGGTGGCCAGCTGTGCCGTGGTGGTCAGCTGTCGGATGGAGGCCAGTACAGATGGGGTGATGGCCTCTGCCAGGAGGGAGTGCCAGCGGTCAGCTGCGTGCAGCCATGGCCGGCTGCAGAGGGACAGCAAAGGTCAGCGCCGCTGTGCCGGACCTTCACAGGATGGGGAGATTCTTATCCAATGCATGCACACACACACACACACACACACGCAAACATACTGTACACATGTGTACTCACACGCCCTCACATATATAAACACACACACGTGTGTGTACACGCATGTACACACATACAACACAATAAACACATAAGCATGCACAAAACAAATACGCACTCACAGACAGACACACATATACCAACCAGATCTCTCATGCATTAGAATGTGTATACACCCAAATGCATAGACAAACGCATTAACCCAGACACATTGCAGGGCTATGGCGAGAGAGTGATAATGCATATATTAACAGATGCACACTGAAGAGCTGTATAAATATTTTATGTGTGGGAACCAGGCGCTTTGAGTTGAGGCCCCCACACACACACACACATACACACCACCACCACCACCACGCACACACACACAGACCCACACACACATACACACATAGCTCCACTCTGATGTTCAGAATCCAGTATAATTCCGCTGCTCTCTGGCTCCTGTGCTGTTATTAAGACAGGACCACTGTTATTACGCCCTGACAACTGCGCTTACAATTTCCCTCATATTCCGCGCTCGTGTTCCATCCATGCCTTCAGCACTAATAACCAGTGTTCCAGAAACTGTGCCCTGCTCTAAAACTCCCCACTGTGCGTGCGTACGCGTGTGTGTGTGTGTGTGTGTGTGTGTGTGACAATTCCTCTTACTTAATTAGAGAGAGCAAGGAAAGAAACAGGAGAGATGTTGGCAGTGTGTGATCTTCATGTAATCTCTGTCATCCTTCTGGCTGTTTGCAAATTACTTTTTTTAAAGGCAATTATGTCACTGCTGTAGTGCACACCACCAACAACCACCCCCACCCACCCACACACACACACACACACACACACACACACACACACACACACACACACACACACACACACACACACACATACACGCACACAGATAGCCACCTCCACACTTTAAACCTCAGCATCACACTCGTCCTTCCTGATATTGAAATGCCCCATCCTCCACATCCATCCACCACAACCTTCCCCCCAGAGCACTATTTCCAATTCCACCTCATCAGTCACATGCTCTCAACCCCAAGTCATCTCCCTCTGCAGAGCATCCCACCCACCTCATCTCTGTCCCAAATTTTCCCATCATCTGTCCCAAACTTCCCATCATTTCCCATCATTTCCCCCCTCCAGGCCCTACGACCAACCCAGGAATCCAGGAGGAGGCATAAGACTTGGCTAGGTTCAGAGAAGAAGGGCTGTCATAATACATTTGCCCAAAAAGGATTCCTCACCAAATTGTTTACATGTTGTGGCGGATTACGTGGGAGATGCGGAGTGGAAACAGATGAGTGTGGAAAGAGGACATGGGCCTCGCAGACTGCCAGAGCTGAGCGTTGCCCGGGCGGCGATTGTTGATTCCAGATGGTGTTTCCAGTTTAGGGATATGGATCGTTCAGTCTTGCCTGTGATTTTTGCTGGTTTAAGAGATGAAATGTGTTTTTTTGTTGTTGCATCATGGAAATCTGTGCACTTTGATGGCCCAGAAATGTACACACACAAAAAACACACACACACACACACACACCATGCCAGATACAGACAGACAAACATTACAGTGGAAATTGCACAGGTGTGAATGGCTTTTTTATGCTTTCTTTCTCTATCACTCTGTCATTCTATTTCTCTCTCTTCTACCTTTTTCTTCTCTTTCTTTTGTTTCTCTTTTTCTCTCTCCTCCCTCCCCCTATCTTACTTCACTTTCTCTCTGTCTCTATCTCTCTCTCTTTCTTTCTCTCTCTCAGCCTCTCTCTCTCACTCTCTCTGTCTGCATAAATCCATGATCTGTGTGTAATGAGGGTTTTAAGTTCTTCTAAGAGGATTTGAATGCAGGGACTGTATGGACTTAAGCTGAGTGTGTATGATGGGTGCATGGTGGACAGGACTGTGTGTGCGTGTGTGTGTGTGTGTGTGTGTGTGTGTGTGTGTGTGTGTGTGTGTGTGTGTCTGCCACCTAGGTTGCACACTGTCTGATGATGCTGTGGTATTGCCCCTGCTACATCATATTGTGCTGCAGATCGCTGATCAGACGTGCATTTAATATGCGGGCATTATGCGTGCCCTTTGACTTCGGCCGGCCAGTAGAGCTAATG